>NC_141615.1:18253957-18421457 GCF_047967505.1 Dipteris shenzhenensis
CCCTCTTGAGGGCACTAGGAAAATTCTCTCCATGATTTCCCTTTTTGATGATGAGAAAAGTAAGATTGAAATGAATAAAGGAAAAGCTTTTCAAAAAGAGAGAAACCATGATATTCTCATACGACAAAAGGTATATGAAACAAGGCAAAGAAAATCTAGAAAGTCAAAATATGTGAAGGGAGAACCCACAAGATAGCCGAACCAGAATCCTGTGTTTAGGAGACTGTGTCCTCATAGAGACGACTGAGGAGGTCCAGTTGCAGCGAGGAAGAAGGAAAACTGCCGAAATCAAACTTAAGAGTCTTGTCTGGCTGAGCGGAAACGGGAGAGTGAGCAGCGTGCTTCTTTTTATCAATACGTTGCAAAGGATTAGTCGAAACAGACTGGAAAGAAAAAGGAGCATCAGGGACCATGGGAAGGAGAGGAGACACGGCAGGTTGAGAAACTCCAGAAAGGGAAAATGGAGGATTGGAGACAGAAGGAGATGGCTGTACAGAATCGCTTGAAGGCTGGGGCTGAGAGGAAGGGGATGGTACAAAGGAGACGACCTCCAAAAAAGGCAACGAAACGTCCAGTTTCATCTCGATGACACTCACACATAGGGGTTCACACGTGCACACGTGTGCCTCTATGCACACACATGTATATACGCGCGCATGTGTATTACATATATATGGTGTGTGGATATGTATTCGTGAGAGCATATGTTTATAGTATGGTCTCTACCTACTGTTGGGCGCTAATGATGTTGGTGGGGATGGTATAGTTGATAGTCCTTGCTCCACGTGATAGAGTCTATGGTTTTCAACCTTGTGAGAGATTGCCATGAGATTGAAACTGCCCTATGTATTGTGTTTTCAGAGGATCAGTTTGAGCGTGTTTCTAGATTCGTCAACTCAGTACGAAGACTTTGTATAAATGGATGCTCAAGTATGTGTGGGTGTGTGGATTTGTTGTGAGAGCATATTTTTATACTATGGTCTACACCCACTGTTGGGCGCTGATGATGTCAGTGGTGATGTCATAGTAGCTAGTCCCTGCTATGCGTGATGGAGTTTATGGTTTTCAATCTTATGAGTGACTATCGTGAGATTGAAACTGCACTATGTTGTGTTTTGAGGATGAGTTTGGGAATGTTATTGGATTCATCTAGGTATATAGATATGTATATACATATATACATGTGTGTACACACACACATACACTCTTTTTTTGGGTAAAATTAGCATGCGCGCACACACACACACGCATGCACGCACACACGCACACATACGCGCGCATGCATGCATGCATGCACGCGCATGTACGTATGCACGCATTTTTGTGTGTGTGTGTGTGTGTGAGAGAGAGAGAGAGAGAGAGAGAGAGAGAGAGAGAGAATGAGAGGAATGGTGGAATAGGAGGGTCTCCAGTGCCAAACATTGATAACCTATAAAGTAGAATAGAAAATCAAAGGAAAATAAAAAATACAAAAGAAGGGTGGTGCCTGTTATTCTTGTGTCTGTGACACTGAACGAGCTAAAAACAAGGCTTATCTTTGCTTCACACCAGAGGTTTGGAATCGTGGATCAAGGAGCCTTGAGGTGAATTTTATGGGTTGAGCATTCTTTTTAAAGTTAAGCCTGTCCTGTAACTGCTAGCTATCTTTTGTGATCACCTTACAATCTATAGTTTGTTGCAGTTGGTTCCCGCAAGCACTTTATTTCTTTTTTGTGGCTCATCATGGCTTGCTGATGTTAATAAAGTTTGGCAAAGAGTGATTTCAAATAAGGTTGATAGTGTTTATGGAACTGTAAGAAATTTCATTGAACATTGCTTTTTTTGTGCACCTTAGGACTCCTGACATGTCGGCCATGCATCAAGATGAAACTGCTGATTTAAGAGATATCAGCAAAATGCTGAGAGATGTTTTGGGGGTAAGTAGGAAAAGGACGATGTTGTAAATCTTCTTTCTTTGGCAGTGGATATGTCCATTGTGTTTTCAAAGCATAATTTGCTAAGTATCGTGGTTAAATGCAGATTTCAAATGTGCCCCTCAAAGTTCGGAAAGTTGTCTCTGAGGTATGTGACCTTGTGGCTGAGCGTGGGGCTCGACTAGCAGCAGCAGGCATTGTGGGTATATTAAAGAAAATAGGAAGAGATGGCAGTGCCACAGGTGGTAGGATGAAGGACTCAAGTAAGGGGAAGCGAACTGTGGTGGCTATGGACGGAGGTCTTTATGAGCACTATCCGAAGTTCAGGAAATATATGAATGTGACGGTTATGGAGCTCTTAGGAGATGAGATGGCTGGTCTTGTTAATGTGGAGCTTTCAAAAGATGGTTCTGGTATCGGAGCTGCCCTTCTGGCCGCATCCCATTCAGTGTATTTGAATTCTTAATACATAAACAGAGAGGGTGGTTGTGCAAGCAAGTAATACACAAATCTGGTCACACAGTTGACTTAATGGAACCACGGCAGATATATGTACATGTCTCATGAGTCAGGTTGCTCAGTGTGCCCTCTTTGGCCTCTGGCACCTAAGGGCCCCAAGCTTTGTATGCACATTAGTCTGAGGCGATTAAGGTAATTTATCATGCACTCAAAGCTTGTAATAAGGTAATTAGTTTTAGTGAAGCGTATTGTACACGCAATGTTGGAATTGAGTTTGGACCTGACGAGGTCATGCTGCAAGCTGCCATAAAGGTAAGCTGCTTATGGAAGGGGTTGTCCTTGTCTAAACATCTGGGAATGAATCAAACATGGATGACACGTGTCTGTGCATGTATTCAGCAAGTTTCGAGGATTTTCTCACTTTTCGAGTCTTGATCAGTAAAATGGATTAGCCCTTTACTCTTTTTTCTTTGAGCAGTTAAATGCTTTCTTGAAACAACTATGCTTTTCAATAGAAATAACATGGCTTGTCTTAGGCAATATGATCTGCCAGCCAGTAGATGTTGTGTAGTCTGATTGCAAAGCAATGGGATGAGTGCTGTACTACTATTGATCTTGAGCATGGCATATTCTCCTACCACTACATTGCACACATGTACGCAGATTTTTAGGTCTTCTATATTTTCTTCTCCTAGAAGGCAACAGAACTGCTAGTTATGAGCAAGATTGAATGGTTTTGTTCACAAAGAGTCTATTGGTGCCCTAAAGATAGTAATGCAGATGTTGTGGAGTCCACTGTACTTCTGATCATGATCATGGTGTATTACCCTACAATTACAATGTCACATATGTTATGCAGATTTTAGTCTTCTGTATTATTTCCTAGAAGGCAACAGAGACGCTAGTTCTGAGGTTTTGTTTACAAAGAGGTCTATTTATGCTCGAAAATAGTAAGACATCAAATAATGGTACAAATATCCAATAATTTTAAACTTTCTTGTAAATTGATAGGATTTTAAAGCACACATGGACAAGGTAATGAAGTAATGATCCATTGATGTAAAATGCAACAGCTCATTGAAAACAATGCAACAGCTCTGTGAATTAAGACATTAATCATGGGATGTGTTGTATGTCAGTAAGGTCCTGATGTAAAAACAAGCATAATTACTTTAAAGTTTGCTCTTTAGTACAAAGGGATTACTTTATTGAGTAATGGGTATTTGAATCTGAAATATGTAGGATGCTCTTATTTATCTTCAATATCGTATCTTCTTGGTGGAGTTCAGATTAACATTTTCCTTCGGTTGTTGCTTTGGTTTTGGATCAATTGTATCCTTCATAGTTGTGTTTGTTTGCCTCAAGTTGCTTTTGCTTTGCTGACTTATCTTATAATTATTTGGTTCCTCTTGCAGTTTCTGTAGTATGCTTCTCATTCTCTCTTTATTGCATAGTCAGTGCATAGTCCACCCATGCCATGAAGTGTACAAAAAGCAAACAAGGTGTACACTCACAATAGGTCTTTGCCAACCCAACCTTAGGTGCTAAACAAATGATGACAATAATTAATCCTCAGCTTTATGGGTGTGGGGAGACAATCCCGTCATGCACATATGGAAGCACCAGCCTTGTGTTGGGCATCGCGTGCTGACATGTGATGGGTGAATGTTGCCATAAATGTAGGAAGCATGTTCCACTCCCGTATCGAATTGAACATGGTTCACTCAATGGGTTGCTTTACAAAGGAGATGTTAGAGATCATACTAAGTAATGAGAGATAGACTCGTATCTTTTAGGTTTTGCCACTCTTCCCCATCTATGAATTGGGGTCGAGATGTTGCCTTTTGAAGGTTTTCATCTATGAATGGTGGTCAGGATTGGGGTGGGTAGATTATCAATTCACCCAATATAAATGTGATTGCCAAATTGTATCTAACTAAGAGAATTCTTGATGACCTCCCCTCACTGTAACCCTCTTGTAAGCTATATGAATGTGACCATGTGCACACATTCATTATGCACTTGTAGCAATCTCTTATTGAAGAAGCCTTCTTTTGATCCGAAAGTGGTAAAAGGGTGGTTGGAAGCAACAAAAATGTCCATATGGATTGGCCATCTATACTTTGATGGAATGATTCAAGGCACCTTCCATTATAATGGATACTTTTTCCCTTTAATGGTAATGTATAGCATTGATGCCATGTTAACTATGATTGGTGGTCAAATTGTTGATCTGTTTGTTAACTTTGCTCATGCGTTTGTGATTTGCCTTAATTCTAAGGCGATTCTCAGACTATATAGTGAAGCATGCGTTCGATGGAAAGTGCATGCTTAGATGGTTGCAATGAATAGAAAAATGCAAGGCAAGTAGACAAGTATTTGCTTGGAATGAATGAAAGAGAGAGGGAAGTGAATAAGACAATGGAATGATAGAAAGCTTCTTTGTGTAACTTAGGAAATATTTTGACAGAGGTAATAGAATTGGCTCGTTGGGTTGCACACAACACATCCACTAGTTACAATAGTAATTTGAGGACCCTATCTATCTCTCATCCACTCCCTTATGTACAACTCCTCCTGATAGGGCACGATGGTACCACTTGTAATATGAAGAGGGAGACGAGAAGAGTGGAGATGAGGAGAGAGGGCACAGCTAGGGTGCATACCACAAATGAAACTTTACATGATATCACTTGAAAAGAATGATGCTCCTTTAGGGTTAGGGTGCCTTTTAGCACTCTGTGTTGGTGGTGTGCACATTATCAACACATGATGTTGAGATGAATCCTTGACACCTTCCCTCAAGGCCAACATTGTGAAGCAGGCCTTTCGCCAAGATGATGATTATAGGGATTGGAAGAAGGACTGAACGCTACATTTCAACAAACCCCTTTAATGGGAATTCCTTCCTCTAAGTCAAACCAAGAGCTTGCTGATGCTTTTAAAAAGATCTTTCCCAAGAGGTTGGTAAAGATATCTTCAACATTCTTGGAGTGATATACTAGATTCTTGGCTAATTCTTGAGCTGATTGATTATCAGAGTATATTGTTGTTGGCTTTGTTTCATAGAAGTAATCTGTTTTTCAGCCAATAATCTTCTGAGCCAATATCCTCATATGCACCCATTGTGTTTGCCCTATATTCTGCTTCTGTTGAAGACAAAGAAATAGTTGGTTGCTTGTTTGACAATCATGATGGGGCACCCAGATCAGGGAAAAAAGCATATATTCTTGTGTGGATCTCCTTTTCTCATGATCTCCTGCATAGTCATTGTCATAGTATCCATGCAACCTTGGATACATGATCTCCTGCATAATCATTGTCATAGTATCCATGCAACCTTGGATGATTGTGTATTTATTCCAAATTTTCTTGTATCTCTGATTTACCTCAAGACTCTCTTGGTTGCATTCCAGTGAGACTATTTTGGATTTCCCATAAATTGTGCAAGTGAGCTCATAACAAATATCTGGCCTCCCCTAATAGTCAAATATATAAGAGATGCGATGATGAGCTGCCGATAATCCTTGTCATTGATAGGCTTATCTAACCTCTGATAGTGGACTTATCTAGCCTCTGATAGTCAAATATATAAGAGATGTGATGAGCTGCCGATAATACTTGTCATTGATTGTAGGATTTTTTGGATCTTCTATAAGTTTCAAACCTTACTTCGTGGGAGTGGCTATACTTTTGCAATCTGCCATCTGAAACTTCTCTAGGAGACTATGCACATATTTCTAATGGCTCATGAAGGTGCTATTTGAATCTCTCTAGAACTCAATACCAAGACAAAAGTGCATAAGTCCAAGATCTTTCATGTTTGAACTCTATAGATAAGTTTTGTCACAACTTGATGATGAAGCTTTCATTGGTTCATATCACAATTAGATCATCTACATACAAAAGTGCAATAGGTAATGTCTTCCCCTTGGACTTTGTAGTAAAGAGTATGATTTGCATTAGACTTGATGTGTCCTAGGTCAGCAAAATACTTGTCAATTTTGTTATACCAACTTCTCGGTGCTTGCTTTAAACTGTAGAGACCTTTCTTGAGATGGCAAATGTTATTCTCTTTCCCTTGTTCAACATACCCTACTAGATGGTGGATGTAGACTTCCTTGTCCTAGTAGTAGGCATTGAGAAAAGCACGTTTGACATCTAGCTAGAACACATTACTGAGAATTGGACGTCCAATTGATTAGACGGGGTCAAATCCACATTCACATGATGGGTGGATGGGAATATTGGATGATATTTTTATATAGACTTGGTCCTATTTAGTGGGTGGTCACCCCCCATTGTATGTGAGGATCACCTTAGCCTCCTTGTGATAAGGATCAATATGAGTGATATGTTGATTCTATCTAGTGTGCGTGGTTCCCCATCTTCTTCCCCTGGCCCTTGTCAGCACATCTCTCCATTGGGCAATATGGTATCAGAGCATGGCTTCTCTTCTGCATCTTTGTTCATCTTTCCACTTGCAGCATCTTCTTGTCCATACTCTTAGTGGTTGTCCCCTTCTTGTCCATAATCTTAGTGGTTGTCCCCTTCTTGCTGCTTCTCCTATTGTAGAATTTTCATTGCAGATTATTGATCTTGAGAGTGCATTTTTGCTCATGTTTTCTCTTGTTTTATAGACTTCCCATTATTTGGGCAACATCTGAATACCAAATCATTTATGGAACTCATTGGAGAGGTCATTTTCATAGTGACTTGTTATTCCAACCCTAATCATGCATGCACCTTCATCTTTATCGCATTTTTCATGCGAAATGCCTTTTATTTCTCCACATTTTGTAAAAGGAGTAGACAGTGCCCTTGACCTTCGCACAATAGGCAAGAAGTAAGATCCTCCTTGCTTGTTTTCTTCCACTATCATTTGAGAGGAATGCCCTCATTGCCATTCGGAGGTGGTGTTGCTATACTCTTGATTGGTGGAGGTTCCATATATAGAGAAATCTCATGCATGTTCACAATAGTCATTCAGATCCATGTGCACATCACTTCAGCAATGTGATGGACTTGTTGGTCATTGTGTGTGAATGATCAAGGTGAAATACATATGGATTCCAAGAAGCCCAAGCAACAACTTTACAGACTCACACTACCCTTCTAGTATCCAAAACCTTGTTACCAAAAGGCTTTTCCCATTTATATCACCTAATGATTGTGCAATACTCTACCCATTTCTTATTAAGGCGGAGTGTCGATAATTATACATCAGGTTGATTAGCAAGGTTTAGATCCACATTCATGTAATTGGTGGATGGGTATATTGGGTGCAATTTGGATAGAGACTCGGTCCTATAGTGGGTGGTCACCCCCCATTGTATGTGAGGATCACCTTAGCTTTCTTGTGATAAAGTTGATGGTCAATATGAGTAATATGTTGACTCTATCTCATGTGTGTGGTACTTCGTCTTTCTTTCCATCCCTTGTGCACATCTCTCTCCATTGTGCACTCCATAATTTGTAACACACCTTCCATCTGCTCAGTGTGGGTAGTGATATAAATTTTTTCATGGAATCCATCTTTGCTATTGCAGCAACAGTCTCATCATAATCTTGTAAAAACCTTTTGCAACTAGTTCGGCTTTGTATCTTTAAATGTTGCAATTTGGATTGTAGATGAATTTCTAAACCCACTTGTCTAGAATTGCCTTCTTTCCTAGTGTAAGGTTACATGAATCCCAGGTGTTGTTTTTGTACAAAGTTTCCATTGCGTGTCCATCTCTTCATTCATATTAGTTTGCCATTTTGGCTTGTCAACTACATCCCTCAAAGTACATTGGCACTTTTATAGCCATGACCATGATGGTAGTCATTAGAGAATAAGTGGTGCTTTCAACCTAGATTGATTTGCCTTTCTGAGCATATATTAACTTGAGCGGTGGTCTTCTTTCATCAGGAGATTGTTCGGGTGATTGTTCTTCTAGAAGATGTTTTGGCAATTCTTGCTCTTCTTCATCAACCTTCTTTGTATGTGATTGAGTAGTTGGGTGTTGTGCACTTGATGTCTTCGATTCTTATTCTTTGTCAAACACTACATCTCTAGAGTTTATGGACTTTTTGATTAACAGGCTCATACAACTTATATGCTTTTCTCTCTTCACTATAGCCAACCATGATGCATTTGTGTGACCTTACATCCAACTTTTTGTAGTGATCATCATGTATGTGGACATTTGTGTGACTTTTGGTGATGACAATCATGTATGTGGTCATATGCTATGCAACCAAATCTGTGTAGATGCCCAATGCGTGGCTTGTATCCTCATAAGGTGTCATGCCTTCAATTGGTTTAGTTGGAAGCTCATTAAGTAGCCAACCATGATGCATTTGCATTACTTGACACCCAACTTTCTATGATGGTCATCATGTATGTGGGAACTTACGTGACTTTCTATGATGATAGTCATGTATGTAGTCATATGCTATGCAACCAAATATGTGTAGATGCACAATGTGTTGCTTGTATTTAGTGAATTCGTGTCACACCTTGAATCGGTTTAGTCAAAAGTTCATTAAGTAAGTATTGTCCAGTGTGGATTTCTTATGCCCTATATGGATTTGGAAGATGCTTCTAAGTAAGCATTTCTCTAGCATTGCCTACTAAAGTTTCATTCTTCCTTTTAGCTACTACTGCATTTTGTTGGGTATCTACACAAGTGAATTGCCTTCGAATGCCATTAATTTAGAAAAAGTTCATGAATGCTAAAGACATGTATTCACTCCTCTATTTGATCTAAGGATTGTGATCTTTTTGCCTTATCTACCATGGCTTTGAATTCTTAAAAATAGAGAAAATACTTTGTATTTCTTTCAAAAATTAGACTTAACAATATCTATTGTAGTCGTTAAAGAAACTCAAGTAGTAAAGTGAACCATTAATACTGCAGGTTTGCACAAAACCCCACACATATGTAAGTATCAAATCAAGAATACCTCTTGCTCGAGAGGTGATTCTCCCAAAGCTAGTTGTTGATTGTTTACCCAAGCAACATGATTCACAACCCCAAAGCTAGTTGTTGATTGTTTACCCAAGCAACATGCTTCACAACCTTTGTCACATGAAACCGAAGTTTAGGAATTCCAATTACCATATTTTGATTTCTCAATTGCATCAAAATTTTGAAGGTGACATGACCATATATTTTGTGCCATATCATGGAAAGTGGCATTGGCTGACATTGAGCTGACATGGCATTCAAGTCTAGTATTGAAGCTAGCATCCCAAATAAGCATCCTTCTTCGACTGCTTTTTGCACTAGTTGATATACTCTAGATTTCTTTCTAATCGTACATTCATATCCATCAAAGATGACTTTGTAGGTATGGTTTTGTCATTGGTCCAATGATAAAAGGTTCTCACTAAGTATCGGAACATAAAGCACATCTTTTATCAATACTTTTGTTAGTAGGTAAAATTATTCAAGGGACTATGCCTTTCCCTTGAATTGGATTTGATGTGTTATTTGCAGTATAGATAGCATCCTTGGGTCCTTTCAATGGATTCATACCTCTATAAACCATTCTTGATTCTTTGTCATGTGAGATGATGCATCACTATCAATATACCATGGGATCTTGATCTATATAGTTAATGTGAATATTGCATTTTGCCTTGGAATTGCAATCAATGTCAAGATAAATTGTTTCAGTCTTTTGCATACTAGCCACTACAAGATAGATTGTGTTGGGTTCATTGGTGTAATGACTATGACTTTGATGTCCTCCATGATGATTTCCTCTTCCATGAAAATTCACTCTATTGCTGCTGGATTGACCTCCTTGCTTATATTGCTTTTTATGGCAATCTGTATCATAATGTCCAAACTTGTAATAATAGTTGCATTGAATGCTTGACAGGTTGGTGGATACATTCCCTCTTCCTTGACCTTTCCTTTGTTTTGAATGATTTCATCTTCCATGCTGATGGTGGTGATGAGCATGTTGATGTTGACTTTGATTTCAATGTCTCCTTCTCTGAGAGATGCTCTTCCTCTACCTTTGCCTCTGCTTCTATTTGAAGCTAAGAATGCCTGCTCATTGGATTGATCTTTCCTTGCATCAATGGTCCGAGTCCTAAGTCCTCATCAAGTAACATTGATTGTATCTCTTTAAATGATTAAACTTACTCTTAAATGGCAATTGTCTAGACTAGAATCTCATATCCCTCATCTAGTTCATTGAGCATGAGCAAAAATTCGGATGGATCTGGTATCATAATTCTAGAAGTATTGTTGGACTCATAAGAGTTGAGAACATATCCCATGCTTCTTTTGATATCATGACTATGTTGAGTTGTCAAAGCATGAATTTTAAAAATTTTGATTGATTAAATGATATCCGTACCTTTCCTTCTTGTTCAATTCTTCTTGTGCTCAGGCAATGGTAGGATCTACTATAGGGTTGCTAGATGATTTAGGTGTAGACTTATCTCCATATTCCAACGTATCTTGTAATACAAGTATGGTCTCCATTTGATACTTCCATGTACTATACTTGGAGTTGACTAGCTTAGCACATGCCTCTAGATTGAGGTTGCTAAATTTAGACATGATGCAAAAAATGTACCCGAAGTGCATATGAAAATACTATTTATATCAATCTATCAATTGCAATTGGCATTGTTGGAAATATGAAACTGCAATACATCCACTCTATTACAAGGCTTGATATGGTAATAAATGCCATGAATAGTCTAGAAGGATTTATAAGGCTCAAATATGTGTGCCAAAAAAATAGCTTAATAAGGCCTTACAATCAAGGCATGTGAAGTGTTAAATGAGTAGAGTACAATTTGTCCACATTGATACAATGTCAATACCTCCTAGAATTGTGAACTGCTCACTTATTTGTAGATGGCAAGATTTCAAGGAATGTAATGAGTGTGAAACCATGTGTGAGCATAGGGAATGACTCCGACAAGAACTAGTTAAGTGAGTTCAAGTAATGGATAAATTGGTTTTGGTAGAGAGATTCAACCATCTCCTCTAAGATAAACTAATTCATGCTACCCCAATCATTGTAGTGAGATGAACAGTAAGAAATACAGTCTTTTTCTATTTTTTTAAAATGTGCTTCAGTCAGATGCATTGGTGAGAGGTTTCAATGTGAAAAAAAAGTGGTTTTGATGTAGAGTATCAAATGCTAGTGTCAAAACCTACATGTGAGATGACAAGCACCTAGAGCTCAAAAAATTGATCGATTTTCCGTTTGGGACCATGCTCAAACTATTTCTAGATAGAAAGAGATATGACTTATCAAGAAGAGGGGTCAAAAAAATTATGTGATAGTCAAGTGCACATGGAGTGTGTGCCTATGAAGAGATGTGCGTGTGAAGTATTGTGGGGATGTGCCAAATGTGTGTAGATGCAAAGTGCACTGGGTTCTTGTGAAGAGGTAATATGTTTGCCATGTGGCAAGGGTGATGTGGATTGATGACATGGGATATTGATGTGGTAGATAAGATGATGTGGTAGGTAAGGTGATGTGGTAGCTATGACACATGTCAAAAACTTGAGTCGACCTTATCGTAGGTGCTACTATGTGAGAGATCTCAACAACAGAAGCGGAACAAAAGAAGGTGAGAGAGAGGAAGAGCCATAAGAGAGAGCCACACAAGTTTTGGTGGGTGCAAAACACCTTAATCTTCTATGTCATCCATATATATATGTGTTTGAGTATTGTACATAACTGGGGTTAAAGTACAGTGGCCTTTAACCCCCACAACCTCCCACTTAAAGGCCAATGTGCCTTTAAGGGAGAACAACCAGTGGACATACTATCTAATGCCCATCAATACATGACAATACTCAAATCACTGACTAGGTAAACTCTTCGTCAGTATATCTGTAGGGTTATCATCTGTATGAACCTTGACAAGATCTATGCACTTGTCCTTAAGTACCTCCCTAATAAAATGGTACCTAACCTCAATGTGTTTGGTCCTTGCATGAAAGACCAGATTCTATGCTAGCTGAATAGCACTCATGGAATCACTATGCAATGTCAGTACACCTGTATGAATCCCCAAGTCTCCCACTAGCCGATCAAGCCATATAGCCTCCTTGCAACTCTCTGTGGTTGCAACATACTCAGCCTCTATGGTAGACAAAGCACCACAATTTTGTGAGCGAGACATCCATGACACTACACCACCTGTAAAGGTGAACACATTACCATAAGTGGGTCTCTTGCTATCCACATGCCTTGCATAGTTTGAATCTGTGTACCCAAGTACATGCATCTCTCCTTTGCCAAAGTAGATACACATCTCCTTGGTACCCTTCATGTATCTCATGATGCACTTGACTGCCTCCCAATGCCTCTTTCCTAGATTGGGAATATACTCGGCTAACAACTCCCATTGCAAATGCAATGTCTGGTCTTGTAGTAGCTATCATAGCATACATAAGACTCCCAACCGCTGATGCATAAGGAACCTTGACCATCATGGCCCTCTCCTCATCTAATTTGGGACTATCTACCTGACTCAGTTTCACATATGGAGGCAATGGAGTACTTACTCCCTTCCCCCCCTCCATATTGAAATGCTGCAACACTTTTGTAACATACTCCTTCAGTAAACAAAGGAGTTTCCTACTCTAGTCACGCGTGATGTGCATATAAAGAATATGATCTGCAGGTCACAAATACTTCATGTCAAAGGCCTCATGCAACTTGGACTTCAATGCATCTAGCTCATAAGTATTCTTGCTAGCCAATAGCATATCATCCACATAAAGTGCCATGAGTATCATGCTATTATCCTTAGCCCTTTAGTGTAGAGGCAGTAATCAATCTCACTTCTTTTGAAACCCTCGGACTGAATGAAAGCATAAAACTTCTGATACCATTCTCTAGGCACTTGCTTAAGGCCACAGAAACTCTTTTTCAGCTTGCAAACCAAATGCTCTTTTCCCTTTTCTTTAAAGCCTTCTGGTTGTACCATGTAAATTTCCTCATGCAGATCCCCATGCAAGAAAGCTGTCTTGACATCCATCTGCATAAGTATCCTGTGCTGCAACAAGTCCAAGTACACATCTAAGTGTGGTCATCTTCACAACCAGAGAGAAGATTTCATCAAAGTCCACACCCTTCTCTTGAACCCTTTAGCAACCAAATGGGCCTTGTACTTAGGCACATCATCACTTGTGACCATCTTGTAGACCCATTTACATGGCAATCCTTTCTTTCCATGTGGCAAAGTAACCAAGTCCCAAGTCTTATTCTTCATAAGTGAATTCATCTCTGATTGCACATCATACTCCCACTTGCACTGATCCTTGTACATCATAGCCTCTCTGTAATAGCAAGAAGGCTCCTTGCAATCAGGAAACATCATATAGTCTCCTTGGAACAAATCTCTCAGGCGGTCTAGATACTCTAGATGTTCTTCTTAAGGGCATTTTAGCTTGCTGTCCCGCTTGCATATCCGCCACATTTGGCTCATCATTGCCACCAATAGATGATCCATCATCTACCCTTGATTGTGTACTTGTGGGAGTACCTGGTGGCACCATTTTCGGGGCATGGACAGCTTGTTGTCTATCAACATATATGAGTGGATTCACATCGTGGAAAGTGATTCTCCTCATTTCCACATCCCTCATGGGTTGCTTATGCATCTTCTTCTCATTGAAGACCACATCATGGCTTTGTATGATTTTCTTTGCTTCTGGATCCTAGAGTCGATAACCCATCTCTCCACTTTCACCATGACCCAAAAAGATGCATTTCCTAGACTTAGGATCTAGCTTCTTCTGAATCTCTTTTGGCACATGCGCATATGCCTCACACCCAAATATACACAAATGAGAGTAAGAGGGCTTCTTGCCACTCCATGCCTCTTCAGGAAACTCTTACTAGGTGATCTATTGATCACATGCACTGCATTCTTCATTGCCCCAAATATATGAGTAAGAGGGCTTCTTGCCACCATGCCTCTTTAGGAATACCACCATCCAAACTCTTACTAGGTGATCTATTGATCACATGCACTACAGTCTTCATTGCCTCAGCCCAAAAACCACTAGAAAGACTTGCATTAGAAAGCATACATTACAACCTTTCCTGAATGGTGTGGTTCATCTGTTCTGCAACTGGATTTATCTCTAGAGTATGAGGGGATGTGAGCTCCCTATTGATCCCATGTGTATCACAAAAATGCTGAAAGTCATGAGAGAGATAGTATCCACCATTGTCAGTCCGTAGGCATTTAAGAGTTCTACTTGACTAATTTTCAGTGAAAGCCAGCCATTTTTAAAATACCTGGAACACATCGCTCTTCCAAGCTATAGCATAAGCCCACACTTTCCTAGTTGCATCATCAATGAATGTGACATAGTATTCAACCCCACCTAATGACCATATAGGCATGGGACCACATACATCTAAATGCACCAGATAAAGCTTCTCAAGCTCTTTCTTTCCCCTTCTTTTATGGGCTGATTTAGTTTGCTTCCCATATAGTGCTCACAAAATTCAAAATAAGAAAAACCAAAAATGCAGTACATAACCCAAATGGCATAAGGTTTCATTCTATTCTAACTCATGTGCCACAACCTGCAATGCCACAAAGAAGTACTTGGCTTCTTGGTTATTTGTAAAAACATGATCCGCCGACACCTTTGATACATGTAAGGACAATGTCCCCCACTTGGCACGCCTTGCCAAAACCATAGAGCCCTTCTGAAGTTCCCAACTCTGAAAGCCAAAAGTGGTAAAAAAGGGTGGTATTGGTGTCTACATGCAAGCATGTCAACACCAACCACATCCTCACCCTTGAACAGTAAACCATAAGCAACACATTCCCCATTGAAAGTAATGTTGTTGAGCCCATCTGGATGAGTCTGGATTATGGGTTTGGCTCTATATTAAACATGTCACCAACCTTTAGCTGTTGTAGTAATGCCTTTGTAAATAGACATCATCTCTCCGCATCTATAAATGTGGTCATAATAGCTTCATATATTTTTTGCATGGGTATATTAAATATGAGAAATAATCAGAGAGAGAATAGATACAAAATTTCACTATGCACAAACTACTGAGAAAATCAAGTAAGATGTTAATGAAACCTACAAAATTCTTTAAAGTATTTTAAAGTGTATTGAAGCACTTTTTGTAGCATGTGACATATTAAGTACCTTGCAACACATTCAAAAAGTACTCTGAAGAACTTTCAAGTACTTTAAAGCACTTTCAAGTCTATTTGAAGTACTCTAAGTACTTTGAATCACTTTCAAGCACATTCAAGTGCCCAAAATTGGGCCAAAAGAACTTTGAAGTGCTTTTAAGCACATTTAAGTGCTTTCTAGTGCTATGACCAATAAAGAAAAAGCAATTTTAGATGATTGAACACACTTTTAGGTGGTTCACAATCCCTTCCAAGCAATTTGAGGTGCATGAAAGAACTTCCAAGTAATTTGAAACACATTAATGTGCATTCCAACACATTGAAAAGCACTTTCAAATGACTAAAGCATATTCAAGTGCCCAAAATTGGGTCAAAAGCACTTTGAAGTGCTTTTAGGCTCTAAAACTTGATTGCTACCATATTGAAGTGCTTTCAAGTGCTATGAACAGTAAAGAAAAAGCAATTTTAGTTGATTGAAAGCACTTCTAGGTGATTGGAATTCCTTCCAAGCAATTTGAGGTGCATTAAAGGACTTTCAAGTACTTTGAAACGTGTTAATGTTCTTTCCAACACATTAAAAATGCACTTTCAGATGATTAATCATATTCAAGTGCCTAGAATTGGGCCAAAAGCACTTTGAAGTGCTTTTAAGCTCTAAAATATGATTGCTAGCATATTTAATTTCTTTTAGGTGCTATGAACAATAAAGAAAAAGCAAGTCTTTTAGATGATTGAAGTCTCTTTTAGGTGACTGGGATCCCTTCTAAGCAATTTGTGGTGCATGAAAGCACTTTCAAGTGGCTGGAAGGACTTTCAAGTGTCTGCAACTTACTAACTGTGCTTTCCAACACGTGAAAGCACTTTTGTATGTGTTGGAAAGCATTTACAAGTGTATAAATCCCATACATTTTGCTCGGAGCAGTTCCAATTTATGTAAGGACTTAAAAGTGTTGCTTTCAAGAGAATCAAAGTAAAATAGAGAAAAGAATTTTGAGTTTGGTTACCTATAGTGACTTGAGGTTTTCCTTCACCAATAAGTGGCTGTCTACATCAATCCTGCAAGACCCCAAGCCCTTCTCGCACATTTGAATTTGTGCCTCTACCTTTTTAACGGCCACCAAGTTGGCTACGATGATGCACGTATTTCAGCCATCTATGTTTTCAACATTTCTACCTCTGATAAGAACAATTTAGCTATACTAGAAGCACCTTCCAACCGAAGGAGAGCATTTCTTCTTTCTTTGTACTAAGCTTTTTCTATCCTTGAGGCTTCTTACTTTTTAGCAAGCTGAGTTTCACAATCACAAGCATTGCGTCCATGAGCCCTACATGTTTTATTGAAGGTGCTATGAGCTTCTTCTCTTTCATATGCAAAGGTTTGCATTCTGGAGTTTCTTGCATGGGCATTGACCTCCCTGTAGTTGAGTAAGATTTTACTAGCCTGTTAGCCTTCCTCCAATTGTTTAGCTTCCTATTGACACCCCCTGCTTGGGCCATAACCAGCTTCAAGACATTTTTACCAAAAACTACCGAGGCAATTTGGTTCCCTTCTAGGTCATCTTTGGCTGCAAAGCACTTTGCAAACTTGGTTGTGAGCTTGTTGTTGAAGGGAATCCCATGGTAAACTCTTTGATAAAGTATCTAGCACTCATCCCAAAACTCAAGGAAAACCATGCTAAGGAAAATTTAACCCTCCTAGACCCTGCTATCCAAACCTATTAGGGCATTCTCCAAGGCATCTCTCCAGTTATTTTCTTAAATAACATGCATGCCTACTATTGCACTTAAGTAAGACTTGAAAAATTTGACAAGATGCCAAAATTTTGTCACCAATCCCACCTGGGTAGTCACAACTCTATCAAGCCTTTTCCTTTTTCTCCTAGATTGGAAAAAGAACGTGGGAGGACAGTCACCGAGCTATAGCCATGTTTGTCGACTATGCATCCTTGCGTATTCTGCTTCCTCAAGCTCTCTAAGGTGAAATGACCACTTCTACTTCTGATATAAGGTGAAAATTGTCTCATCGTCAGGGAATAATTCTACTACCAACATTATTTCATTAATTTGGACTAATCCTCAAACTCCTTCCCAAATGGGAGGGGAAGAGAAGAGAGGGATAGGGGAGAGGAAGAAGAGGCAGAGGGGAGGGAGAAAAGAGAGGGACAGGAGGGGAGCAGAAGGGAAGCGAGGGAGATGAGAGAGGGAGAGGGGAGAGGAAGAGAGGGAGAAGAGGGGGAGAAGAGGGGACGAGAGGGGAGAAAAGAGAGAGAGAGGGGAGGGGGGAGGGAGAGGGAGAGGGGAGAGGGGAGAGGAAGGGGAAACCAAAGGGAGGGAGAGGGAAGGGGGATGTGAGAGGGCAGAGGGGAATGTCGATATATAAGGCATGAAACCCTAAAAATTTTGAATTCAAATGGGGAGAGGAGAGGGGAGCAGGAAGTTTGAATTCTAGGAGAGGGAAGGGACCAAATGGCGAGGAGAGAGAGAGAGTGAGACATTCAAATTATAGGGAGGGAGAGGGAGAGGGAGAGGGAGAGAGGAAAAAGAGAGGGGAATTCAAATCTTTAGGATTCCGTGGTTTATCTATAGACTCTCACATTCTCCTCCCTTCGCTTTCCCATTCCTCTCCCCTCTCCTTCTCTTCTCCCCTGTCCCTCTCTCTTCTTTCCTCCCCTCCCCTCCCCTCTCCTTCCTCTCTTCCCTCTTGTTTCTCTCCCCTCTCCCTCTCTCTTCTCATTCTCTTCCCTTCTACTCCCTCCCCTTTCTGTCTCTCTTCTCCCTCACCTCTCTCTCTTCTTTCTCTTTCCTCTCTCCCTCTCTCTTCTCCCTTTCCTCTCTCTTCCCTTCACCCCTCCCCCTTTTAATCCAAAACACAAATTGGGTGGCCGTAGTTGGCGATTGCCAAGCCCCTATAAAAAATCTTTTTAAAAAAGAAATGCAGGGGCTTGGTGGCCGCGTCTGCTAGAGCATGTATTTGTGATCCCCCTCCCCTCTCCTCCCTTTCCTCACCCTTTCCCTCCCCTTCCAAGAGCATGCATTAGGGGCTTGGTGGTCGCGGCCACCATAGCATGCATTAGGAGTCCCTATCCCCACTCCTTCCCTTCCTCACCTCTCCCCTCCCCTCCCCTTACCCCTTCCATCCCTTGGTTGGTATTAGTTTTTGGAGATCAGCAAACTCTCTTTGGTCTTTATGGATATTAATGTAATCGTCGCTTCTAAAGCTTTTGTTCCTTGTGTACTATTTTGCAATATCTTCTCTTTTACAGTATTCTATCGACTTGTCATTCATACAACGATTTAGCTATGTGAATTTATCTAGAGCATGTAGCTTTAAATTCAAGTATCTCCTTGGGAGCACATCGTATGCAAATTTTGTACTCTTTCATTATTAAGAACACATCAATGGTGTGCTTGGAGTGCTAATTACTTCAAATTTCACATGTAAGAGGATCTTTCATTTAACTAGACTTGTCTTCTCATAAAGGACTCAATACCATGTTATGTTGAATTCATTTTTCGTAAACATATGATCTAATTCTTGAGAATGGATCATTAATAAGCATGTCTTTGGTAATCCCTTCAAATACGGTTGCTGCTTGCTTCCCATAAATTCATTTAGGGTTTGTGAATAGTAAATTTTATTGCTTTAATAAGTCTAGGAATTCCAAAGAGGCCATCTGTTTGGAATTCTATAACTCTACAAAATTGGTTGTGAAACTATTGAAAATTTGAGTTGGTCAATAAGCTATCTAAAATACCACCATTTGATGTTGAGATTCAACTTTAATCAATGGTCCACGAATGTGAAAGATGTTTAATATTATAAATGCCCTGAGACAAGATCATATTGTTAATATATACATGTTGAATCTTAGTGGCAAGCATGACCACCATGTGCATTTACATGATTGATTTACATTGATATACAAAATCTACAAAGAAGACATTAATTTAGATTGTATTCCAACTCTACACTGAGCGGTTCATAGATTTGTTTATCACACTTTTGAGGATGGTGCCCATATCACTCCATATGGAGTGCAATACTCATTCTTATTTTTTTTTTGTACTTGGACCAATGTTTTCATCTAATCAAAAAATGATTAGGGGAGGAAATGGTCAATTTGACACATTCTTACACTCTGGACATCGTATTTGTGGGAAAGTAACAAGGTGTTCTAGAAAAACTTGACTAGTTCTAGTAAGAAGATTCAAGAGGCAGCTCCATGAGTCTCACCACTCAACCATGTGGTGTAACAATAAATAGCCAGGACACTTTTGATCTTGATATACCAATACCTTACCCATCCTAGTGCCTAAACATAGTATATGGGATTCATATTATTTTCCATGTTCAACCATTCATCATAAGGTAAATTTCTTCCTCCTAGGAGAAGATACGCCTATAAAAATTGATTTTGAGCTCATGCGGGTGCATCTAATGGCTCACTGATGCCCATTCCATATGATCAATTGATAGCAACCTATGAAGATAGTGGGAGAGAGGGAAGGAGTCTCACTTAAGGCTTTCTCACAAGCACAATGGGGGAATACACACAAAGGTGGAGGCTGAAAACAGTTTTTCTCTTCTTTGTTGTGAAAGCCAAAAGAACTCTAGTACAAAGAAATAGAAGAACCCTATATGTGGGTCTCAAACCAAACTCAACTAACTAAGGTGGCATACTAACTGAGCCACGAACTAGTGTAGATAAGGATAGCTGTCATCCAGCTATTATTCGTGGGTAGTGTACCAACTGCATCTCCAGCTAACAAGTCGGTGACATAAATGCACAACAGTCACCCTGGCATATCGCGAGTGGAGCTCGATATCTCAACACTCCCCCTCGAGCTCAATCCCAATTCCTGCACACCAAGCAGGTCTCTGAACTTGCGTAGCTTCTCTACGCCAATGCTTTCATGAATATGTCAGCTACCTGATCCTCTGTGCTGACATAAACTAGATCAATAAGACCTAGTAAAACCTTCTCCCGCACATAGTGATAATGCACCTCAATGTGCTTTGTTCTGGCATGAAAGACTGGGTTCTTTGCCAAATGTATACTACTCATGTTGTCACAATAAATGACAACCGGCCCAGATGCATATCATAAAGTAGCTTATGCAACCAAGCTACCTCACATGCAGCCATTGGTGCACCCCTGTACTCAGCCTCTGTGCTCAACAAGGCAACTGTAGGCTGTTTCTTGCTGCTCCAAGTGATTGCAGCACTCCCAAAAGAGAACACATATCCACTGGTAGATCGTCTATCTGAAATGCTACCAGCCCAATCAACATCAGTGTATCCATGCAACTGTATCTGAACCCCAGCCTCATAAAATAGTCCATACTGCAATGTGGACTTCACATACCTGAGTATGCATCTAGCCGCATCCAAATGCGGTTTCCTTGGAGCCTACATAAACTGACTTACCAACCCAAGAGCGTAGCTCAAATCTGGCCTGGTAATAGTCATGTAAATCAAACTTCCTACTATGCGTCTGTACATAGTAGGGTCTTCCAGAAGCTCACCTGCATCTGGGCTCAGCTTCACATTCTGCTCCAAAGGAACTGAAATAGGCTTACAGCCTGTCATCCCATATTTGGACAGCATGTCCAATCCATACTGCCTCTGCAAGAGTTGTATCCCACTTGGTGATCTAATCACCTCAATGCCCAAGAAATAACGCAGCTCTCCCAAATCCTTCATCTCAAACTTCTGCCTCAATAGCATTTTCACATGAAGGATATCTTCATCACTATCACCTGTGATGATCAAATCATCAACATAAATGACCAGCAGCATAATCCCTTTCTCTGTTTTTCTCACATAGAGTGAGAAATCTGCCTTGGAAATTTGAAAGCCAATAGTTGACAAAATATGAAGAGGGGAGAGGAGAAGAGTGGAGATGAGGAGAGAGGGCACAGCTAGAGAGCACACCACAAATGTGACTAACTATACACTAGAATTAGTTGAAAAAATAGAATATATACAAACCCTTTTAGGGTTAGGGTTAGGGGATCTAACCCTTTCCTTTATAGCACTCTATAAGGCCTTCCCTCAAGATGATGATTCTGGGGAATCGAAGAAGGACTGAGCATTACATTCCATCACACCCCTTTAATGGGAATGTCCTTCCTCTGCATCAAACCAAGAGCTAGTCGGTGTTTCTCGAATAGCTCTTTACCGAGTGGTTTGGTAAAGATGTCTGCAACATTTTCTTTGCTATCACAATGCTGCAGTGTGATGTCACCAAGGAACACTCTTTCTCTGATGAAGAAAATGTTGTAGACATCTTTACCAAACCACTCGGTAAAGAGCTATTCGAGAAACACCGACTAGCTCTTGGTTTGATGCAGAGGAAGGACATTCCCATTAAAGGGGTGTGATGGAATGTAATGCTCAGTCCTTCTTCGATTCCCCAGAATCATCATCTTGAGGGAAGGCCTACTTCATGATGTTGATCTTGAGGGAAGGTGTTGAGAGTTCACGCTCAACATCATATGATCACGTGATGGTGCTATGCACACATGATCACATAATGTTGAGCGTGAACTCTCAACACCTTCCCTCAAGATCAACATCATGAAGTAGGTCTTCCCTCAAGATGATGATTCTGGGGAATCGAAGAAGGACTGAGCATTACATTCCATCACACCCCTTTAATGGGAATGTCCTTCCTCTGCATCAAACCAAGAGCTAGTCGGTGTTTCTCGAATAGCTCTTTACCGAGTGGTTTGGTAAAGATGTCTGCAACATTTTCTTTGCTATCACAATGCTGCAGTGTGATGTCACCAAGTAACACTCTTTCTCTGATGAAGTGTTCTCTGACATCAATGTGCTTTGTCCTGGAGTGAGATATACTGGATTTTTGGCCAATGCTTGAGCCGATTGATTATCACAGTATATTGTTGTTGGCTTTGATGCATCAAAGTAATCTGTTTCTGACAATAGTCTTCTGAGCCATATAGCCTCACATGCACCTGTAGTGAGTGCTCTATATTCTGCTTCAGTCGAAGACAAAGAAACAGTTGGTTGTTTGTTTGACAACCATGATATAGCACCTTGACCAAGGAAAAATGCATATCCCTATGTCGATCTCCTGGTCTCATGATCTCCAGCATAGTCACTGTCACAGTATCCATGCAACCGTGGATGACTTCCTCTGTATTCTATCCCAAATTGTCTTGTACCTTTGATGTATCTCAAGACTCTTTTGGCTGCATTCCAGTGAGACTGTTTTGGATTTGCCATAAACTGTGCTAGTGAGCTTACTGCATAACAAATATCTGGCCGTGTGATTGTCAAATATATAAGAGATCCAATGAGTTGCCTGTAGTATCTGTCATTGACTGTAGGCTTTTCTGAATCTTTAGTAAGTTTCAAACTCTGTTCCATGGGAGTGGCTGCAATCTTGCAATCTGCCATATGAAACTTCTTCAGGAGATTGTCAACATATTTGAGCTGACTCATGAATGTGCAATCTGAATCTCTCCAGAACTCAATTCCAAGACAATAGTGCATAAGTCCAAGATCTTTCATGTCGAACTCTGCAGATAAGTCTTGTTTTAGCTTTCTGATGAAGCTATCCTTGCTTCCTGTCACAATGAGATCATCTACGTACAAAAGTGCATCCTGGTGGAAGGTCGCATAATTCCCAAGTGGTATTTTTATACAAAGCATCCATTTCTTCATTCATAGTAGTTTGCCATTCTGGCTTATCTACTGCGTCTTCGAAGTACACAGGCTCTTCTGTAGCCATGATGGTAGTCATAAGAGCATAGTTGGTGGTTTCCACCTGAATTGCTTTGCCTTTCTGAGCATATGTCAATCTTGCTGGTGGTCTGCTTTCCCTAGTAGACCATCTGAGCTGCTGTGGCACTGATTGGGGTGTTGCTGGCAATTCTTGCTCTTCTTCATCAACCTGGTCTGTAGATGACTGTGAAGTCGATGCTTCTATCTCCTGTGTAGGTGAGGTTTTCCATTCTGATTCCTCATCGAAGATTACATCTCTGGAGATAATGACTTTGCGGTTGATGGGATCATACAATTTGTATGCTTTGCTTTCTTCACTGTAGCCAACCATGATGCATTTGCGTGACTTCGCATCCAATTTCCTGCGATGATCATCATGTATGTGGGCATATGCTATGCAACCAAATATGCGGAGATGCCCAATGCGTGGCTTGTGTCCAGTGAATGCTTCATAAGGAGTCATACCTTGTATCGGTTCGGTAGGAAGCCGATTAAGCAAGTAGTTAGCTGTAGCTATTGCTTCTGCCCAATACTGATTCGGAAGATGCTTTTCACTGAGCATTGCTCTAGCACCGTGTCTGCTAAAGTCCCATTCTTCCTTTCAGCTCTTGCATTTTGCTGAGGAGTATCTGCACATGTGAATTGTCTTCGAATGCCGTGATTTTTGCAAAAGTTCATGAATGCTGAAGACATGTATTCACCTCCTCTGTCTGATCTCATGACCTTGATTTTTCTGCCTGTTTGGTTTTCTACCATGGCTTTGAATTCTTGAAATCTGGCAAACACTTCAGATTTCTCTTTCAGAAAGTAGACCCAACAATATCTGCTGTAGTCGTCGATGAAGGTCAAGTAATAAAGTGAACCATTGATGCTGCGGGTCTGGGCATAACCCCAAACATCTGTATGAATCAAATCAAGAATACCTCGTGCACGAGAGGTACTTCTGACAAAGTTGGTTCGCTTTTGTTTGCCGAAGCAACATGCTTCACAAACCTTTCCAAGAAACTGTAGCTTCGGAATCCCAATTGCCATATTCTCATTCCTTAGATCTAACAAGTACTTGAAGTTGACATGACCATATCTCTTGTGCCATTTTGCAGATAGTGGCATCTGTTGCATTTGAGCTGACATGGCATGCTTATCTGGTACTGTAGCTAGCATCTTGTATAAGCGTCCTTCCTTGACACCTTTTGCTACTAGCTGACCTCGTTTGGATTTGTCTCTGATAGTGCATTCATCACCGTCGAAGATGACTTTGTAGTTGTGTTCCGTCATTTGACCTACTGACAAAAGGTTCTTGCTGAGCTTCGGAACATAGAGCACATCTTTGACCAATCCTTTTGTACCAGTGAAATTGTTCATAGGGATAACACCTGTCCCTTGAACCGGATTCGGTGTATTGTCTGCTGTGTAGATGACATTCTTTTGACCTTCTAATGGCTTCATTTCTGTGAACCATTCCTGATGATTTGTCATATGAGATGATGCACTGCTGTCGATGTACCAAGGATCCTGTTCCACTTGGTCGACTTGATAGCTGAAATCCTCTTTGGGATTGAAATCAGTGTCTAGGTGCATTGTATCAGTCTGATGCAATTCCTCACTTGCAAGAAACATATTCCCATGTTCATTTGCAAAATGACTGTGACTAGAATGTCCACCACGATGATTTCCTCTTCCTCGGGAATTCCCTCGATTACTGCTGGATTGACCGCCTTGGTCATACTGCTTCTTGCGGCAATCTCTTTCATAGTGTCCAAACTTGTGACAATAGTTGCATTGAATGTTTGACACATTGGTGGATGCATTCCCTCGTCCTTGGAATCTTCCTCGGTTGGAATGATTTCCTCTTTGCTGATTTTGATGTTGCTGAGGATGATGCTGATGCTGATGCTGATTCTGACTTTGATTTTGTTGATGATGACCACTTTTCTGATATGATCTACCTCTGTTTTTGCCTTTGCCTCTGCTTCTATCTGAAGCTGTGAATGCCTGATCATTAGAATGACCTTTACATGCTTGAATGGCCTGAGTCCTGAGTTCTTCACCAAGTAGAACTGACTGAAGTTCTTCCAGTGTTGGAATTTGCCGTTGGATGGCAATACTCTGGACTAGATTCTCATATCCTTCTCCTAGTCCATTCAGGATTACTTGAACCATTTCTGCGGGATTCATAGTCTCTCCTGCTGCTGCAAGTTGATTGTTGTAGTCTTTGATGTGGAGTACATAAGCATGACCGGTTTCATTGCTGTTGCGGAAACTCTGGTTGATCTCGTTTCTCAGGGTGAGAATCCTGGATGTGTTCTTGGACTCGTAGAGAGCTGCGAACATATCCCATGCTTCTTTTGATGTCTTGACTGTGTTGAGCTGTCCTAGCATGACATCTTGCACATTCTGCTTGATCAGGTGATAGGCATACTTGTCTTTCTTATCCCATTCTGCTTGAACTCGGGCAATGGTAGGATCTGCTACTGGTGCGGAAACTGTTTGTGTAGATGTAGATCCCGATGTAGATCCCGTTGCTGGTGCTATGACAACAGATGGAGTAGAGCTACTGGTGGCTGGATCGGCCAATGGTCTAGGTATAGATCCATCGACATACTCCCATTTGTCCTGAAGCACAAGAATGGTCTCCATTCGGTATTTCCATGTACCGTAATTGGAGTTGTCTAACTTAGCAGATGCCTCTAGATTGAGGTTGCTAGTCGACATGGTGCAAACAATGTACTCAAAAGTGTCCTGAAAAACTCTGTATGAATCAATTGCAAATACACTGAAGATGCCAAGTGAAATCTCTGTACCGTCGGTGAAGATAGAATTGCAGTATATAAGATCTGATCTGTGTTACAAGGCTTGTGGCAATGATGCCGGGAATAGCCAAGAGGCTTTACAAGGCTGAAAAATGATGTGCACGATGCCGTGAGATAGCCAAATAGGCTTTACAATGGTGGCATGTGTGTGTGAAATCAAGTGCTATCTGCCCACTGAATCAATCTGCAATGCCTCTGAACTCTGAAGTCTGCTCACTGAACTGATGAACGTAAGGTTTCAGGTAATGTAATGATGTGAAATCGGATGTGAGCGTATGGACTGACTCCGAGTAGGTACTAGTCGGGAATTTCGGGCATGGCTTAGATTGGCAACTTGGGGAATTCAAAGCGTCCCCTCTATGGCGATCTAGTCTACTCTGATCTAGATCTAAACCAACCGTCGATCGATGAAAGAGCAGCAAATAATTCCTTTTCCTTTGTTCTTTTTAAGTGCTGGGTCAGATGCGTCGATGTAGAGGCAAATATGCGTGAAGGAAGTGGTTTTGTTGGCGAGGCTCAAATGTGAGTGTAACTTGCACCGAAATGTGCGCGTGATGTAACGAGAGCACGTAGAGCACGAAAAATCGAGCGATTTTCCTTTTTGGAGCACCCTCAAATTCTTCCTGGATCAAGAGATATGACTTGATCTAGGTGGAGGGGCAAAAGGAGTGCAAATGGTGCTCAATGATGATGTGTCACTGTGAGTCACATGCAGTGATGATGTGGCACTGTGCTTAGCAAGAGGTGTGCCAGTGAAGCTCTATGCTGAGGTGGCAGGAGTGTGCACATGCAGTGTGTGCACAGTGTGCCTGGCAAGAGACTATGCCTGCAGTGGGTCAGTGCTGTGACTGGATTGCTGAGGTGGCACAGATGATGTCAGCAGGGTGACGTGGCACTAATGACGTGGCACTGATGACGTGGCACAGATGACGTGGCCTGATGATGTGGCCTGATGATGTGGCATGATGATGTGGCCTGATGACGTGGTAGTGCTGACGTGGCAGTGATGACATGGCAGTGGTGACGTGGTAGTGGTGACGTGTCAGCTGACGTGGCAGATAAGATGATGTTGCCATGTGGCACAAGGATAAGGTGATGATGTGGCAAATTGGATGCCACGTGGAGGATAGAGTTCCACGTGTCAACCTGCAGACCACTTCTGGGGTGAGTGGTGACCCTGAGGATAAGGTTGGGTTGAGTGTGGGCTGCCACGTGTCGCCTTGTGGTCTGTCAGAATCTACTGGAGATTCCGTCGAAGGTTTCGATTCCGTCGTGGAGGAGCACGTTGACTCTGCATTGTGGAGAAGAGTCGGCCGTCCGTCGTTCGGGACAGAAGGCTAGGAGTCGCAGGAGCTTCGGAAGGTGTTGCGGAGCGGTGTGTAAGCAGAAGGCACAAGGCGAGTGACTGAAGTCCCAGAGTCCACTATCACTCCTCCGTTACCACGCGGCTGAAGCTCCAACAAACAAGCCTTCGTTGTCGTGACCGCAACCGATGCCTACATTCCTCACCGTGTTCGCGCCGAAGGTGAACGTCTCCAGCGCAATCTGTGCCTGTATCAGGTATCATATGGTGATGGTTCCTTCACCGTGGGGTGCGTTGGTTGGAGTCGATACGGAGCATTAGCTGCATACACCAGCAAGCAACGGTCACAAACCTAATCAGCAGCTCGCGGTTAACGGTTTCAAACGGCCGACTCAAGCATTGGAGAGATTTGTGACTCTGCACTACGGTCTCAAAACGAGGGAAGACCGGACAAAGGCTGTAAACAAAGCTCTCAAGACTTTGAACAAAAAAAGGCGTGATACCGGGATGGCGAAACGAGTAATGAGAATGTCTCACAAAACACAAAATGAATTAAAATCCTCACAAGGAAATCTCAGAACTCTCTCTTAATGAAGACCTCTCACGATGGAAATCTCAGAACTCTCTCAAGAGAAATCACTTTTCCCAAAAACAAAGGAAACAATGACGATTTGCACAATCACTCCTATCTTTCTATTCTTAAAACCTTTCTTTCTCTCTTCGAGGAACAAGAAAGCTCTCAAGAATAGAATTCTCTCGCATAAGGACAAAAAATCTCTCACAAACTCTTGAAGGAGATGAACGGAAATATCTCACTAAATGGACGGAATTTTCTCTCAACGGAAGTGAAGGGAAGGATCTCACAATCACTCAAGAGAACTCTCAATCTCACAATCTCTCTCACACTCTCAAGAATCACAATGTCTCAACGGAAGACAAGGGAGCTCTGATACCATGACAAAATATGAAGAGGGGAGAGGAGAAGAGTGGAGATGAGGAGAGAGGGCACAGCTAGAGAGCACACCACAAATGACTAACTGTACACTAGAATTAGTTGAAAAAATAGAATATATACAAACCCTTTTAGGGTTAGGGTTAGGGGATCTAACCCTTTCCTTTATAGCACTCTATAAGGTTAGTGCTATGTACATATGATCACGTGATGGTGCTATGCACACATGATCACATGATGTTGAGCGTGAACTCTCAACAATAGTGACAAGATACTGTCCTATCTTGTCAGACCATGCTCTAAGTGCTTGCTTCAAGCCATACAAGGCTTTCTTCAACCTGCAAACAAACTCAGGATGAGTAGCATGAACATAACCTACTGGCTGCTCCATAAAGACCTCTTCTTGCAAATCACCATGCAAGAAGGCATTCTTTACATCCATCTGATGTAAAGACCATCCCTTTGATGGGTTCTGGTTCCTGTATCACTTTGACCATATAGGCATAGTGAATGGCTGTAAATCCATCATATTTCAGCCTATCCACAGGATACCTGACCCTGGTAGACCTGCGCAAAATAGGCTCACTTCCAGGTGCTCTCAAAACATCCCTGGTCTTCCTTACTCCAGGTGTAACAACAGAAGGAATACCCAACTCATCATCAATGCTCTGTTCTGAGCCACTGGATTCACCATCCACACAAGAGTGACCTGCATTCACATCAAACATGGGCTGATCTACCTTCTCTTTTCCTTTTCGTGATAGCTGTGTACCACTCTCTGCATTGCTTTGAGGGGATTCTCCTGATCTCAATCTGCCTGTCCATGGCGAAGTATGTGAACCACTGGTAGAGGACACTCCAGGTCCACTAATATTTTGTGATTGCTGCTGTGCATTCTGTGCAGCATTACCATTTTGTGCATCTACATCAATCATCACATTTACTGGTTTATACCAGCTGCTCATCTCATAAAAAACAACATCTCTGCTCACTGTGAACTTACGTGTAGAAGGGTTATAGCATCTATACCCTTTCTGCTGCAGAGAAAAACCAATAAAGACGCACTTCTCAGCTTTTGGACCAACTTGGACCTCAACTCATCTGGCACATGGACATAGGCAATGCAACCAAAAATCTTCAAATGAGAAATATCTGGTTTCCTACCAGTATACATCTCCTCTGGCATCATGCCATGTATTGCTACAGTGGGAGTCCTGTTCACTGCTGTAGCAACTGCTTCAACCCAATAATAATATGGTAGATCTTTTTCATTTAGCATAGCCCGAGATACCTCTCCAATATGCCTGTTTTTTCTTTCTGCAATTCCATTTTGCTGTGGGGTATGACTGCATGAATATTGCTGCTTTATACCATGCTCCTGCAAGAACCTTGCAAACTCATTTGAGAGGTACTCTCCCCCTCCATCTGACCTTAGGCATTTTATTTGCAGGCCTGTTTCTTTTTCAACCATAGCTTTGAAAGCTTTGAAGTGCCCAAACACTTCACTTTTCTTTTTCATAAAATACACCCACAGTTTTCTGCTGAAGTCATCAATAAATGTGACAAAATAGTGACAGCCTCCAATAGATGCAGCTTTTGTAGTCCACACATCAGAGTGGATTAATTCCAATGGCTTTTTACTCTCTTGAACATGCCTAGGAAAAGGTTTCCTTGCCTGTTTCCCAAATTGACAGGCTTCACAAACCTTGTGCATTTCTGTAACCTTGAATTTAGGCAATCCTGCAACAATATTTTGGGCTTGCATTGATTTAAGTCGCTGTATATTAACATGACCAATGCGTTTGTGCCAGATATCAATATCTGCAACTACACCGGTCCCATGTGCAAACATTGCTGCACTCAATTCAGGCATGTCCGCATCCAACGTAAACATCCTGCCCTTCTTCTTTCCTTTTGCTATCAAGCGACCATTATTTTTCATATCCTCAACAAAGCATCTATGAGGATTAAATCTAACCTGCAAGCCCTGCTCAACCATCTGACCAACCGAAACCAGGTTCTTGGTGATGTTCGGAACATGAAATACATCAGACAAGTATTTCTTTTTCCCATCCTGCATAGACAAAGGAATTTTGCCAATCTGCACAATAGGATGTGCAGTATCATCACCAGTCTCCACAAATCCTGTTTTTTTCATTTTTCTTGCATCCTGCATCCATTCAGCTGACCTGTCATGTGGTTTGACGCACCTGAATCAACATACCACACATCATTGCTTTCTTCTGCACTTGTTACAGAATTTGTCATATGCTGCACCATAAACAAATGCTCATTTCTGTCATCACCCTGTCTACTAGAGGATGCATAATTGCCTTGTTGCAATTTTCCATTCATAATGTCATTCTGCTTTTTGTAGCAGTCTTTAGCCATATGACCCATTTTGCCACAATAGTAGCATTCAACATTGCTGTTTGCATTTTGGCCTCTCTGCCATCCACCACGGCCTCTTTGGCTCCCCCTGCCTCTAGAGTTACCACGTCCCCCTGCATAGAACTGGTTTTCTTGCGTTTGCTGCATATTCTGATTTCTACCATGACCTGCAGATCGGCCTCCTCTACCTCTGCCTCTACCTCTGCCAGCATTTGAGTAGAAGACAGTTTCTTTTGAAGTTCCTGCTGAAGAAGATGCACCCCCATTTCTCTGCTCTTCAGAAATTAGAAGAGCAATCAACTCCTCAAAATCTGGAAATTTTTCACGGACGGCAATGGATGTCCGAAATTGTGCATAATCCTTTCCTAGACCATTCAAGGTCACAGAAACCAAATCGTCATCATCCACTGGCGATCCAATGGAAGCAAGTGCATCTACAATTTTCTTCACTTTCATGTGGTAGTCATTTATGCTCAAATTTTCTCTCTGCACATTGTGCAACTCCTGTTTGAGTTGCATTTTCCTGGCTTGCGTATTTGTGCTATACATTTTTGCCAAAGTATCCCATGCCTCCGTTTGTGTATTTGCATCCTGAATATGCACAATCATGGAGTCCGAAATACTGATAGACAGCCAGTACATAACTTTCCTGGCTCTCTCATGCCATCCTTTGAATGCCTGCATTTCCTGTTGACTGGGAACATTAGGAAGAATAGGTTCTTCTTCATTTCCTGTAATGAACTCCCAATAGCCTTTTCCCATCAAGAAATTCGTCATTCTAAACTTCCATGCCTAGAAGTTGTTCTTGTCAAGCTTTTCAGTGACAATCTGTGAAAGGGAATCAGATGCCATTGCAAAACACTGCAAAATATTCTGTCACTGCAAAAAACACAGCTTTTGCCTCACACGGGCAGAACTGCAAAACTGACGAAAGTGGTATTTCACCACACAGTCACTTCCTAGTGACGGTTTTGCATCAACAGGCAACAAGCATGAATCTGCAACTCCCAATATCTCTGCACAAAGGCATACGATGCAATTTCTGCGGCAACTTTTCACCGACCCGCAGAACAGTGGTCGCATAGCAAAAACAGGGCCTTTTTTTGAGTGCCTGTGGAGAACTTCCGCCTCCAAAACTTCCTCGCCACACCGCGAAGGGCGTCTCAATCTGAGACAGTGCACTCTTGCACTTCAGGCTGTGCTACCTGCAGAGATTTGCTCCCAAACTCGAAAAAGGAAAGCAACACTGGTCCTCTTACCAGGACACTGCGAACTTGGTTTGCTTTCTTGAGCTCCTTACCACGAACAAGGCTCTGATACCATGTGAAGATAGTGGGAGAGAGGGAAGGAGTCTCACTTGAGGCTTTCTCACAAGCACAATGGGGGAATACACACAAAGGTGGAGGCTGAAAACGGTTTTCCTCTTCTTTGTTGTGAAAGCCAAAAGAACTCTAGTACAAAGAAATAGAAGAACCCTATATGTGGGTCTCAAACCAAACTCAACTAACTAAGGTGGCATACTAACTGAGCCACGAACTAGTGTAGATAAGGATAGCTGTCATCCAGCTATTATTCGTGGGCGGTGTACCAACCGCATCTCCAGCTAACAAGTCGGTGACATAAATGCACAACAGTCACCCTGGCATATCGCGAGTGGAGCTCGATATCTCAACACAACCATGGCTCGAGGTCATTCATCATGAAACCTCGTAGCTCTATGGGACACTGTCCCTCCATCCTTGGGACTATCACATACATGCCAGGGGGATTCTTGCTGCACTTGTGCATAGAGTCATCCAACCACCAACAATGTATTGGTGCTATTGAATTGTGGATACAACTTCCAAAAATGTCATAGATGCTTAAAAAATACGGGTTTCCCTAATGGAAATATGAAATCAGTAGCCAGACAGCTTTCCTATGCCATCCACCCAACCAACAAAGCTTTGTTCTTACAAAACTTTTTTCCATCTTATGTTTTACATTGGAAAGATTTGCAGTGCTCCAAATTCACACATTTGCATATGTTCTTGCTACAACCAAGAACTACTATGCATCTTTTTGTACATAGTGCTTCACCAAACCATCAATTATACACTCTACAGCATCTAAGCCAAAATAAGGGGGACAATTGGCCCTTCTAGGGTAAAATGTGTTCATTAATACATTGTTATGGTCAAGAATAAGGGTTGTCTTTCCCTTCTAGTAGCCTATCAATCTCTATGACTTCTACTATAGTTTCTAGCACCTTGACTTTTTTTGGGTTCTATGTTCCTATATAAGTGAATTATATAAGTGAACTGTATTAACAAATAAACATGCTTAATAGTGTACTTTATCACAATAAGGACTATACTTTCATTGAAAAAAGAGAGAGAACAAGTAGATGCACAAAGACATAAAATTTTCATTCCAAACTGGAGATTGCAGAAGTGGAACTTTGCCTCATGCAAGCGCATTGGAGGATCTACTGCATGTCTAGGTTTTTTCACATGCTCAGAGACTGTGTTGTATGTGATGTGAATGCTTTTCACATCCTCCCTTCAAATCATGGATGGTGCATTCAAGGATCTTGCTACTCTAAAGCTTTTTGCAGGCTCTAGGCTTGACAGATGGTATCAGAGTAGTACTTTGAGAAGGAAGGGGCAACCCTTTTCTCCCTTCTCTGCATGTCCATAACTCCATGCATTTTCCATAGGGTCACATCTTTGATCCATTGCATCTAGTTTTACTTTCTTGTGTTGCCCTCTTGCAATTAAAAAAAGATCATTAAACCTTGCCTTACACATAAATGTCCACAAAGTTTTAAGATAATACAAGACAATCCTGTCTTACACATATATGTCCACAAAGTCTAAAGACAAGACAATGTGGCATACTGGCTTCATCATCATTTTGTTTTCCCCTTCCTCATCTCTCCTTTGAAAAATTATCCATCAATTACTGAAGGGTTTTCACCTTTGCGTCACAACTGCAATTGACATCACTAAGTATTTTCAAAGTAGCATCCATATTGACTTCTGCTACGCCATCAAAATGGGTAGCCTCCTCTTCAGTAGTCTTCTCCTCAACCTTATTGGTAGCACTCCTCTTTTCCTTGCCCAACGTCTTTTGATGCATTGTCCAAATGAGCCATATCCTCCATAATAGTCATCTCCTCTACTTTCTTAGTAACACTCTCTGTTGCATTCTCTGCCCGCCGCCTCCACTGGCTCCACTCTCTTCTTGTACATTAAATGAAAACTCCTCTACAAGCTTCTCTCCCCAAGGATAGTGTTACGTCAACCATAATCCTGGTATCGTCTGGTGTGATTATGGTGAAGTGGGAGACCCAAGGGCTTGATAGTGCTTGGTTGATGGGAGCCTAGAGGGTCAGGGACTAGGAACTATCCTAGGCCTAGGCAAGAATGGGGAGTACAATGTTAAGGCCTAAAGGGCAGAAAGGTTCTAAGGTCCTTTATGGACATATGGCACTCAGGTGGGCTCCAAGTGGCAAGCACTGGGTTCAGGGGAGATTTCTAGAGACAGGCTCCACAAAAGGAAGAGAGAGGAGAGTTCACGTATGAAAGATAGAGGGAGCACTCTAGGAATCGAGGATGGGTGGTGAATCAGAGTTGAGACCCTATTTGTGGTCATGTAACATTAATGTTACATCAGCCATAATCTCGGTATTGTCTGGTGTGATTATGGGGTGAAGCAGAAAACCAAAGGGCTCGACAGTGCTTGTTGATGGAAGCCTAGCAGGTCAGGGACTAGGAACTATCCTAGGCCTAGGCAAGAATGGGGAGTGCAATGGGACATGTGGCACTTAGGTGGGATCCAAGTGGTAAGCAGCACTGGGTTTGGGGGAGATTTCTAGAGACAGGCTCCACAAAAGGAAGAGAGAGGAGAGTTCACGTACGGAAGAAAGAGGGAGCACTCTAGGAATCAAGGCTGGGGGGTGAATCAGAGTTGAGCTCTTATTTGTGGTCATTTAACAAATAGTAACTAAACATTGATGGTTGGGTAGACACCTGGCTGTAGGTAAGCTTTGGGATTCTCTGGTTATAGCGAAACTTCACACATGTCGATGTGGCTATAATTGCACTAGCAATGCATAAAGGGTGGTATTGGTGTCTACATGCAAGCATGTTAACACCAACCACATCCTCACCCTTGAACACAAAACGCTCTCCATTCCCTCATTCTTTGACTTGGTTGGTCTTTTGAAGTAGACTAACATGAACACTCTAATGAGCATGGCAAGGTGGGAAGAAATGGGGCTATGCAACCAAATTAGATTCACAACAAAGTGGCTTGCTAACAAAAAATTGATGGCATTCTCTAGTCATTCAATTCTCCTTGAAGGGTATTCCATAAGAAAAATGGATATATGTATGATTTTTCTTATATTCCATAAGACAAAGGGATAATATAGCATGTGTGCAACAAAAGAAGCATGTGCAATTCTATTCCAATCCAAATAACACATCAATAAAAGAAGCCCACATGTCATACCCAAATCTTCTTTGTTGAAATAATCTCCAAATGTGGACATAATAAATCCATCACTAATTTTCATAAAAAGAGTGCATACAAAGCATTGCAACATGTTAAGTCATGTAAAGGTATATGCTTCAATTTAGGAACATATTTCTTCACCAATCATAATAGATTTGGTGGCAAGACCTATTCACCAACATATATGCCTTGATGGAAATAATATCATGATCTCATATTCAGTCACAATCAATACTATTGTAATCCAAAAGAAAATTCTCATTCAGGTCTAAATAAGAAAGAAGAGGGGTGTAATCCATATGTACCTCTTTCTATAATAGAGAGGATACACTTCATCAACTATCACCATTGGATGCTTTTTAAAGCATTGAACCCAAAAGCTCCCAATTGCTTTGTCCATCTAGCATCAACCATTATCATTGTCTTTCCACATCATCATCCTTGAAATGGTTACAAGCAAGTAATAAATAAATAGTAAGTCAAGGAACCATTGCCACAGTGGATTATGACAAGAAGAACATAGAACCTACTTCATGGTTTCCAAAAGCATTATTAATGCTATAAAATGAGCCACTAGGATGGAGTAGTTCCACTTAATGTGTTTATATTTGAATCTTCAACCTTCTTACCACAAAATCCTACCAGATGTCCTTGCTTGAATTCTATATAGTTAAACTCATACACTTTCTATCATCCCCCAAGCATTCAAAAGAGAAAGTCCCAACCAACTTTAGAACATGCATGAATTCCTAGGACACTTCCGTTATAAATAATAAATCACCCTCATAAAGATTCCCCTTGTAGAAGATTCCATGTTGTCTATACGAGTTATTGTCTCCACACATGGTCCAAAGAAGTTGAATCAGAACTTTGGAACCATAGGGACTCCAAACTCCATCAATAATTCATAAAAGTGTCCAGAATCTTTGCTATGGTGATTCCCTAATGCAAAAGTGGGGTATTAATTTTGGTCACATTTCAAATTCACAAATTTAAGAGAAATGGAGGTTTCGGCATTAGAGAAGTCAAGGATCTGCATCTCCCTAGATCAAAAGAAAAATTGTTAGCATCATGGTGAGGTTTTAATCCAAAACCATAAATAGGAACATATTAGGGGAAGCATTTATTCAAGCTAACCAATCAGCTCCAAAAGTGAGGTTGAGCCTTTGATGGAAATAAACTATGTGACTCAACACCACACGAATTAATGTCAACTTGAGATAAAATGGTAAGGCTCATTTAGATGAATTGGATAGTTGGGACAAATCAATTTCAATAAAGATAAAGATCATATATTTAAAATGTGGTTATTCTAAAGATGGCATGCTTTGGGTATGGTAGACCACCTCCCATGTTGTATGGCCAAGTAGGAAATGAAGGGACTTCGCGTGTAGGGGGGTGTGGACTTTCTGGACCACTTGTTTGTCCACTTTGTTTTGGCATTTGAAACTCTTGGGGGAGCCTGGGGACAAATACACTCGCTATGACTGGCTTTTATTAAAGAATGGAAGTGGTGGTGATTGATTGCCAATAGATACAATGGGACTTGGTTCCCTAATTGCTTTGGGCATTGATGGTTGGGCTAACACATAAGCTTCCACTCGCACCCCATTCTCCCTAGAAAATGGGTTTAGCATGTCTATTGTGACCACCATGGTGGCAAATAGAAGGAGATCTATGACAACCACTATCCTGGTTCTTGGAGTTATATATTAGTGCACCAAGAAAAATGTATTTCCTTATGCAACCATGGAAAATGCAATTGATGATATGGCCCTTGAGGCATCCCCTTAAGGGGCAAGGTCCATATTGATATGCCATATCTATGCAGTGGCATCCTAGATATTGTATAATGCATGTCAATATGGCCCTTGCCCCTAGAGGGGACCCCTCAAGGGCCAAATAATCAATTGCATTTTCTAAAAGTCTAATTGTATTTTTCTAGTTGTATCACCATGCAAGCACCATGGTGGGTTGTTGGACCTATTTTAGTGCTATTTTGGTCCTAAGCCAAGGAAAATGTGGTCCTATTTTATTGGTATTTTAGTCCTTGTTGCAATAAATCCTAAATGAGGGCAAAAGTATTCCAAGCCACTGTGGTGACTGGAGGCCTGGTGGTGCCATCCAGATAATCAACTACAATTCGTCGAGTAAAATTTGAGAAAAAGTGATTCTATCTACATCCAATAATAGGCTATATAAAAATTAACAACATTTATACTAAGAGAAAACATTGAAACAAAGATCTTACATTTATAAAAACTCACCAATTGCTGAGAGTTGAAAAGAGATTCAAACAAGTGAAAGAAAGACCAGCCATGCACAAGAATGAATGATAGATCAGCAAAATATTTAGTAAATAATGGATATAATAGGCTTATAGAGCTAGAAGAGATCTTTGTAGCCATATAATAAGATTTAAAAAATTGGACAATAAAGCAAAGATTGACTGTAGAGACTAGTAAAACTTTCCCAATGTAGCCATAGCATTTTCCATTCTACTCAAAATAGATATTTGAAAAAGGCAATAATTAAATGTAAAAAATACAAACATATTTTAAGTCCTAAGAAAAAGTTATGATTGTTATACTAAACACTGTCCAAACCATCCATATCAAGCCTAAATCTACCTCTATTGGAAAGTCAAAGATTTTTGGAAGTGTTGGACCATCACCCTTAAACTATAGTGGATTTAGGTCTCCCAATATATTAGAGTGTGCACTCATAGAATATTGGAAAAATACCTCCTCACATGGGCACACAAAGCTTCAAAGTGAAGAGGTCTATAACGTGAATTCCTCTCTTTCCTTTCAAAACCCACCAATGCAATTAAAAAATGTAAGAACTCACCATTACAATAAGAGCATCTCACTTTGAGGTCTCTAAGGTGAATTCCTCTCTTTCCTCTCAAAACCCACCAATGCAACTAAAAACTATAAGAGCTCACCATTATAATGAGAGCGTCTCATACTCTAACCTTAGTGGGTGCACAAGATATTTTGTGCATGAGTGATAAGGGAGTGATTCGCAAATAGATGCAAGGTTGGACTCATAAGAAAGAGGGAAACATGAGATGAAGCATAGAATTATTCAATGCATCAGTAGAAAACATCCCATTGGAGATAAGCACAAAAGTAAAGCCTAATTCTCTAGGAATATATATATATATATATATAGACATAGTTGCACTTAATGAAAGAACACTAAGCATCATAAAAGATGTAAATTTTCTTTGTCAGAATACAAAACTCTTGCAAGAGATGGAGGTACTTTTTATTTGGCAAGATTGTAGTCCATAGCTCTCTAGCATGTAGAGGTAAGGCGGAGCACAATTAATTCATGGAATCTAAGGTAGGGACATAGCATGTTGCGGTAAAGTCGTCTTACCACAACTATAAGCCAATGGATGCACTTGTAGTGGGTGATCGTCCTAACATTTTTTCTTGAAAAGTTAGATTGGTTTATTTTGGCAAGATTTTCACGAGGGTACATAAAAGAATAATTCATAGTTAGGAAAGTATTCATGTGTGTTTAGATTAAAAAGTCCCATCAATAATTGAGCCATACAATTAATTCCATCAATTGGATAAAAAGTTTAAAAAGAGAAACATATAAGGGAAAAATATTTGAGACATTTAAGTTGAAAAATGCAATTAGAGTTTGGAAAAATTTTCATTAAGAATTTTTAATAATATTGAGTTTGACAAACATAATATTGAAAAAAGATGTCAAATCCTTAGGCAGCCGAGGTCCGTCCGAGTCCACTTACTTGCCACCATCCAATAAACTAGGTGTTAGAACATCATAGTTACGTTTGGGTAGACAGGTAATGCCTATTTTCCCCAGCTTGTTATTACTTTACCTAGGAATATAGACAACCATATGGATTCTTAGATAATTAAAAAAAAAAATTTAACCACAAGTGAAGTTTAAGTCACAAGTGAAGTAAGGAGTAAATGAGTGCATGGGTCAAGAATGGATTAGAGGAGGTATGGGATGATTAGTGGGCTTGGTATGTGGGGTGGTTAAAAAGAAAATGTAAAGGAAAGATTTCACGGGTGTACATAAAAAAATAATTCATAGTTAGGGAAGTATTCATGTGAGAGAGGGGGAGAGAGAGAGAGAGAGAGAGAGAGAGAGAGAGAGAGAGAGAGAGAAGAAATAAGTGTCTGTGTGTGTGAGAAAGAATAGGCATAGGGTTAAAGACAATTTTAAGGGTTAGTAGTAATAATATGAAGTTTTCAAGTGGGGTGGTTCATTTAGTGTAAATCATAAGTGGGAAGTGAGGGCGGGGGCATGAGGACCAATAATTTAGGTGTACAAATTCTGCCAAAGAAAGGGAGTTTGTGTGTATGGGTGTGTGTATGTGTGTGTGTGTGTGTGTGTGTGTGTGTATGTGTGTGTGTAAAGTATAGAAAATGTGTGTGTGTTTGTGTATGTAGCCCACCCCCAACCCAAAGGGTAAGACCACATGATGGGGAGTAAGCCCACCATGTGCAACTTACTCCCCACCTAGTAGTGTGTATAGAAAAAATGGATGATTATGATAAGTGTCCAAAAGTGATGTCACTAGTATAAGCGTCGTATCCTAGTTCCATATTAGGGTGGCACCCATGTTTCTATACATAAAAAGTAATAATTAGTACCCAAATTAAATGGAATCAAAACATTACCTATTGAAAAATATTTATCTCAAGCCAAAAATTATCCAATGATAACATGACTACAAACTATACATAATAAAGAGTTATCCAATCAATGTGAATTATTTGTATGGCAATAGCCTAACCAAAGGCTAGTTGGGAAATCAGTGTGTGTGTTTTCCCTAGCTTGTTATCGCTTTACCTAGGAATATAGACAACCATATGGATTCTTAGATAATTAAAAAAACAATTTAGCCACAATTGAACTTTAAGTCACAAGTGAAGTTTAAGTCACAAGTGGAGTAAGGAGCTAATGAGTGCATGGGTTAAGAAGGGATTAGAGGAAGTATGGGACGATTAGTGGGCTTGGTATGTGGGGTGGTTAAAAAGAAAGTGTAAAGGGAAGATTTGAGGATACATAAAAGAATAATTCATAGTTAGGAAAGTATTCATGTGTGTGTGTGTGTGTAAAAAAACAAGTGTCTGTGTCTGTGAGATAAATTTACGAATCAAATTTTGTGTATGTGTGTGTTGAAAGTGAGAAAAATTTAAAAGCTAAATTTATGTGTGTGTGTGTGTGTGTGTGTGGCTCACTCCCAACCCATGGGAATAAAAATCAATGCTATCATAAGACAAGTCTTTAAAAGGGGGGAAAACGAGGTTTTAACTCGAGTGTGTGTGTAAATTTATTAGTGAAAAAGATTTATAAAAATTAAAAAAAGGGGATTTTAGTAAAGTAAAACTAAAGAAAAGAATAATTGAGAGGGGTGAAGGGGGGTAATATACTTAAGGTATACAATTTGAGTTTTAGTTTGTGTGGGGGTATAATTTGTAATAATTCATTAAAAAATGCTTTTAAAAAACAAGATAGGGTGCGGGGGGGGGATAATAGTTCAATTTAAATAAATTATATATTCTAAATGAAAGAATAGGCATAGGGTTAAATAAAATTTTAAGGGTTAGTAGTAATAATATGAAGCTTTCAAGTGGGGTGGTTCATTTAGTGTAAATCATAAATGAGGAGTGAGGGTGGGGGCGTGAGGTCCAATATTTTAGGGTTACAAATTCTGCCAAAGAAAGGGAGTTTATGTGTATGGGTGTGTATGTAAAGTATAGAAAATGTGTGTGTGTGTGTTTGTGTGAGACACACAGACACACACACACACACACACACACAAAGGGAGGGAGGGAGGGGAGCGAGCTATTGAGAACATGAAAGTATGGTGCCCACAACTGCACAGAAGTATGTACTAGAAAGGGGTAGTAGAGTGGGATGTAGAAAGAATACTGTGGTTGGATTGTTGAAATTGTAAAATCCTATGATTGGCTAGAAGCATCTAGAAGCATGTATCTTTTCCTATTCATAGAGGCACTTCTAATGGAATGCTCAATCACTTGTTTTTTGTCTATTTAATTCTTTTCCATCTTGTTAGTGTTTGATCCTCCATAGCCTTCCATCTTCAACATGTAATTATCAAGAGCCCGGTCACTTATCATCTACCTATAGGCCTTCTTCCTTTCCTCCTTTATCTTTTCTTAGTCTAGCCTCTTGAATAGTTGTCTGAATCTTCCTATAGCTTCATCACCATGTTCCATTCACTATTCGTAGCCATTCTAAGTATTACTACTAGCTCTATCCTTAAAGAAGGTTTTAGAACAATCTTTGTTTCTCTTCTACTGGTTGCTCAAAACATTAAAGATGTACAAATTACTACTGCCTTGAAGGTTATAGTTGTTGACGGTTTAGCCCCAAGGAAGATATTGGGTGTGATTGTGGCTAAAACTACTTTCATTGTAGCTGCATAGAAAATCCTAGTTGTCAATGCTAGTTGTCACTAAAATATCTTCAGCCTTGTGGACTCATACATAGATGCCTTCTCAAATAGTGTTATGTAGCAAGGAAAAGAGTATAAAAGGGGATAGTACAACACTTGGGCAAAGGAGGAAAGTGAACTTTTCTTGCTCTATTTGTGAGTATAAGATTGCACAATTGATGGCAAAATTTGCTGATTTGAAGTTGCACTTAGTGAATGCCAAGCCACCTAGGGCTCCACAAACTGAGGATAAGCCTAGGGATAAAGGCAATGTTACATGTTATGAATGTCAAGAGAAGGGACACTATCATCCCGAATGTCCAAAATTGAAAAAAGGAGAAGACAAGAGTGTAGTACTATTAGAAAGAACATGTTCAAAGGAGGAAGATGAGGAAGAAACTTTGATGCCATTGATGACAAGAAATCGTAAAACTAGGAGTGACTAGGAAGAGGAGGAAGAGAAAGAACAGAAACATAAGAAGAAAAAGTCATCCCAAAGAAAGACTGGACAATCTGATTTTCCTCTTGGACAAGGGACTCTTAGTTAGACCTTAGAGAGAAGATTGCACAAATCACATTCGGGCAGCTTTTGGCACTCTCTCCAAAACTTAGGAAGGAATGGAGTAAATTGGTCAGCACTGGGGAGTCTAAGAAAAAGAAGAAAAAGGATAATGGGACACCTATGGTACAAAGGTAAGACATAGATGTGGGAGATGATGTACTATTGTTGATGTTATCATAGATGGCCAAACTATTTCTAATGCATACATTGATGGGGGTGCATCAATAAATGTCATGAGTGAAAAGATAATGAAGGATGTTGATTTGAAGTTATCTTCTTTTAACTCTCCAAATCGCATTAAGTTGGTTAATAATACTAGAGTGAAAACTCTAAGAGTTGTGAAGAATTTGGCAGTGGATGTGTGTGGAATTTCTATACCTACAACATTTCAGGTTATTCTTACAAAACTAGATGCTAGGGCTTACCCATTGATCTTGGGAAGGCCTTGGCTCTGTCAAGTGAAGGTAGTACAGAAGTGGGAGACAAGTGATCTTATTCTCCAAGGAGGGAATAGGAAGGTCCGCTACAACATCAAGAGTCGCCGCAAGAAGGTGGTAAAGGAGGAAACTTCAACTTTCAAGAACTTAGAGTCCGAGTCATCCGATCATGAGACAAGTGGCATCTCTGATGAGTCCATCTCAAAAGGAGAGGTGGAAGGAGTGATGTTTGGTTGGTGTCAATCAAGGAAATGGAGCTTCAGAAGGAGAATCATCTTCAACCATGTATGAGGAAGTGGTGGATCGCACTAGTCTTCGCCAACAAAATGAGATTCTTCTTGATGAGACTATAACAGGTACTGAAAGAGATGAATACCTAGACATGCTTGATGAGTTTCCTAATTTGTTTGTAAATAGTTACTCACAGATGCGCCAAGTTACCTTAGTGGAGCATAAAATTGACTTAAAGCCTCAAAGCAAGCTAGTGGTGCAACGTCTTAGATGGTTGGGTGTGTTATAAGTAGAAATGCTCAGGAAGGAGGTAACTAACTTGCTCCAAGATGGGTTTATTTTTCCAATTGAGAATTCAGAGTGGGTTTCTCCAGTGGTGGTTACTCCCAAGAAAGGAAAGAAATGGTGAGTTTGTGTGGACTTTTGCCCTTCGAATGCATGCACAAAGAGGGATCATTTTCCTCTACCATTTCAGGATGAGATATTGGATCAAGTTGCAGGCCATGAAATATATTCAGTATGTGATGGGTACTCTAGATACTTCCAAATTCGGATTTGTGAGGAAGATCAAAAGAAGACTTCATTTGTTACACCATGGGGGGTGTATGCATATAGAGTGATGCCATTTGGTTTAATTAATGCACTAGCAACTTTCTAATGTTTCATGAGCCAAGTATTTGCACTCTACTTGGGAAAGTTCATAAGAGTGTTTTTGGATGATTTTTGCATTTATTCAAGCCATCTGGATCACTTGGAAAAGTTGAGGATTGCATTGAAAAGTATTGATGACGCAAAGACGCAAAAGGTTGCCTTAATCCTACAAAATGCCGTTTGGCCAGGAAGAAGGTGGCTCTGTTAGGACATGTTATATCAGAGGAAGGTTTAGAAATGGATCCTAAGAAGGTACAAGCAATCATGGCCCTTCCACCACCTAGTAATGTCAGAGAGGTGAGGGGCATTTTGGGTAAAACAAACTATTACCATCACTTTGTTTATATGTTTTCTGAAAAGATGTATCCTATAAATTTATTGACAAAGAAAAATGTATCTTTCCAATGGGGACTAGAGCAAGATAAGGCATTTTGTTTGCTTAAGGAATGCATGATCCAAAGGCCAATTATGCTGCCTCCTAGATGGGAGGATGATTTCTATGTGAATCCAAGTGTGTCAACTCATTTAGTGGGAGCTATACTACTTCAGAAGGGTGAGCAAGGATGCATGCAACCAGTGTATTATGCAAGTCAAAAACTCACAATGGTTGAGGAGAGGTACGGTGAAATGGAGGAAGAAGGTTTATCTTTGGTCTTTGCAGTGAAGAAGTTTAGGTCATACTTGCTGCCTCGCCCTTTTTTCTTCCTTACATCTCAACCTGCTTTATAATTTTTGGTTCACAAACCCAATCCTGCTGGAAAGTTTGCTAAGTGGATTTATGAGCTTCAAGAGTTCTCTTTCACTTTTATTATAGAAAGCACCACTAGAGCCTCTCTTGCAGATTTGCTTACAGGTAAGGAGGAAGAAGAAGGAACAAAGGCAAAGGAAGACTTATATGAAGAGTTGGAGACCCCGCCAATAACTTTCAAGCTGCATTTTGATGGAGCCTTTAGCCCTTCTAGGAAATGTGGGGCTGGGGGGATAATTCTATTTGATCCAGAAGGAAAAGAGGTATGGGCCAACAGTAGGCAATTTCCTGAAGCAATATTAAATAATGTGGCTGAGTACAATGCATTGATCTGTGGATTAGAAGATTGCATAAAGGAAGGAGTGAAAGAGGTAGAGGTTAAAGGAGACTCTCAATTGGTCATTCCTTCTCGAGGTCAGGCTTGACGCCCTTGGATGAGACAATATGTCCCAGTAACCTCCCTTGAGTGGCTCCAATGGTGCATTTATCAGGGTTGAGGCTGCCATTCGCATCATTGACTCTTTGGAAGGCCAACCTACCCTTCACGACGTGCTCCTTATGTGCCAAGAATATATAAAATCATCCAAAAACACCTCCAGTAAAACCCCCAAATAAGGAGCAAACACCATCTGCATGAATCTTTGAAAGGTAGCAGGAGCATTAATGAGGCCAAATGGCATTACTTTGAATGCAAACGTCCCCTAGGGTGTGGCAAATGTGGTTTTAAGCACATCCTCCTCAGCAATTCTGATTTGATAAAACTCGAAGTAACCATCACAAAAAATATACATCTCATGACCACTTAACTTCTCAAGAATGAGGTCTTGAAAGGGAAGAGGATGATGGTCCCTCTTGGTGGCCGCATTGAGTTTCTTATAGTCAATGCAAACCCGCCACTTGTTGTTTTTCTTTGGGGTGACTACCACTGGTGAAACCCATCAGTATTGTGAACCAAAACAATAAACCCAACTTTTATAAGTTTTTGCAACTCTAAGCACAAAGCATCAGTCTGTAGGGTCCCTAATCTCCAATATTGTTGAGCCACTCCAGGCTTCAACTCTATCTTGTGCTCTATGGCAGTCACATGGCAAAGGTGGTGGTAGCTAGTTGCGAAGAGGTTAGGGAAATCTTTGAACATTTCTAGAAACTCGTCTTTCTCACTTGGAGTGAGGTCTGGGGAAAGCATAGATTCAAGCTGTTGAGAACTAGCTATTACATTTTTTGCAAGTGGCGGGGTCAGAGACACCCCCATCATGTAAACTTTCTTCTCTGAGAACTCCCCCCCCCCCGTTTGATTCTTTCATTGATTCAAACACCGAGGATGAGAGAGTATCACAGTCTTGCTCCTCTTCTTTTGGTTCAGTGGCACCTGGTTTCACCAGGATCTTCTCCTTAGAAGCACCAAAAGACATGTGTCTTATCCTCCAATAGCTGATTGCATCACTCTTTCTTAACCATGGTCTCCCGAGTATGGCTGGGTAACTCCTTCTTGTATCTTCGATGTCCACTACATAGAAATTGGCAATGGTGGTCAACCCATTGACAGTGATGGGCAAATCCTCAATGACTCCCAGGGTGGTGAGTCATCGACCATCTGCTACCTTGATTCGAGTAGAGGAACGCATTGTGTATTTTAAATTCAATTTCTTCATCATACGGGGCACCATGATATTACATGTAGCTCCCCCATTGACACACACACTTTTGACATGGCAATTATCTATGATGACATCTACTGTATGCAGGTGCTGATCAATTTCTTCAGAGATAGAAGAAACCTCTCATACCTTTCCCTTTTTCTTGCTCCTCCTTATTGAGAGCCCTTACTGTAGCTCATGTCTCACCTTAGGGCTTAATGCTATTAGTTGAGAAAGCATGATGCTCAAAGACCGATGAGCAAAGTCCTAAATGACCAAACAGTCCTTGCCCTGAGCCGATGGGAAAATCCAAGGGCGACCACTTACTCCTACGAGATCTTTTAGTCTTCTCTGTTGGTGGGTCTGCCATTCAGCATCTGAGGGCTCTGAGAAGGACACCTTCTTCCTGGGGCAGCCCAGTCCATGGTTTGGAGAGGGGTTTGAGGTGGTTCAACTTCTCTTCCTAAGGTCAAGGACCTCTACATAAGAATCCTTGGTGCTTGATCCACTTAGAAGATTTACCCTTGGAATATTGGGACATTCGATGCAATAATGACCCTTCTAGTGGCACTCATAGCACACAACATTGGCACGTTCTCTTGGAGGGTGATTGGCTTGATTTGTGATGCCCACCATCTCAAGCCGAAGACCATTCAAGGCCTTTGCTAGGTCATTGACTCCGGGTTCTTTAGCAAGAGGGGCCGGGGGAGTAGGAAGGAGGGGGGCTCATGGGCGAGGCTAGGGAAATCTTCCAGACGGAGGTTGAGGATAAACTCCTTGTTGAGGGTACTCATCTAAGGGAGGACCATACATTTCAAGTAGAGGTGGTGGATACATCCCTGATGGGGGGTGGGGGTATGCCCCTGAGTTGTATCCCCCGGGTTGTTGTTGCAAGAATTGAGGGCGTTGCGAAGGGACAATCGTCTTCTTTGAAGAGGGGTCAGATTGAACTTTATCAAACTTTTGAGCAATCTCATGTGCTAGAACTACGGTTTCTGGATTCTTCCATTTAAGCTTGAGGCGGAATTCATCACTTGCTCATGCTGCAAGATAGCCCAGCACATGCTGAGTCATTCCAGGTCGAAATCTGGCATTGTCCTCCTACATGGCAATTAAACAGTCCAGGAGCATGGCCGCTCAATCCACATATCGACTTGCCATCTCACCTTTTGACTGCTTCAGGTTTGCCACCTGCAGGTACACATTCTCCGGCTCCTCTTCTTTGTTGAAATACTCGATCATAGTTGCTGTCAACCTTGGCCAGCTTTGGCGAACATCTTTAGCCTACTTCTCATACCACACTTGAGCCAAACCCTCTAGAAATGTGGGAAGAACCAACAAGCATCTATCTTCAGTAAGAAAGCTGAGAGAAACACAACGACGCTTGAAGGCCATAAGATACTCATTTGGATTTTCTTCAACCCATCCATAAAACATGGGAATGTCAGTCATGCTTGGAAAATGGAAAAAAGAGAGAAGAAATGAGGCTTATCTATTGGCAAACAATGGAAAGAGGTAGCTTGAATTGAAAATCAGGTGAAGATACATTCAGAAAGCACACGTAGGTAGGGTAGGTGTGACTAGTTTATTGTGAAATACTACACGGGAAGAATCTTCAGCATAGAATAGCTCATAAACAATCTTAAAAGGACCAACCCTTATGATATTGCGTCCATCTTTACAAGCAAGGGTTAGAGACATGGCGCTGCATGAGGTTGTTCATCAAGGCAAACAAGAATGCCATGACAAATGTCAACAGTTAGAGAGCTTGCACATCACCTTCAACTTCTTCCAGTTCTTGTAGTTGCCATGCTATTTCTTCAAGGGGTGTGTAGTTTGGCATCCTTTTTTTGAGCAATGTCCTTAAGGACCTTCCTGATGATCTTCTGAAGTCGGTAAACTCGTATCAAATATGCCCTACACTTAGTTTCATGATGACCATAACCTTTACATTCCTTACAAATGATCACCCTCATTCATGGCTTGTGGCTTTGTTGGGGCAGTGCTTCCGCTCGCTTCATGTGTGATTGAAGTACAAACTTCTCATGCCAAGAAATCAGCAACTAAATTTTGAGCTTGAGGGATATGTTGAATTTTTACCTCTTCAAATTGTTGGCAAAGTTCCAATGCTTATTGATGTCATGGAACCAAGCCTTCGCTCTGCACCTTCCGCCTTCCGCTAACTTATTCACACACGAGTCGAGAATCTCCTTGCACCTCAAGCTGCTTGATGCAATGTTCTTGTGTCTTTTGTAGCCCAAAAATGAGTACCGAGTACTCAGCTTGGTTGCAAGTACTTGCTAGTTCAGACTTGCTATAACAATACACCTCACCCCCTGGTGAAGTGAGCATCACACCCACACCAGTAGCCTCGATCGAAGGTTTGTATGCACCGTCAAATTGGAGGAGCCAAGATGTCATCACACCAAGACTAGAATCCAGACATCCTTAGTTTCTCAATAGTCCAAGATAGGTAGAAGGATATGGTGTGGAGAATTCAATACTTGAGCTAGACATTCAGCACCAAATAAACTTGCAATCCTTTGTTGATAGTTTATCTTTAGACAAAAAAAAATTACAATTTAAAGCTCAAAATGAGGCACAAAGGGTTGATTAGGTACAAAGGGATTCCTTGGTCGAAACATTACCAGAGTCCTAGAAACTTTTGTAGTGATATCAAGAAGAAATCGTTCAAGACGAGCTTATCCATAGGAATTAATAAGCAAATGCGCCAAATCTCCCCCCAAGCTTGGGGAACATCCCACCCTTCGAAGAATGTCACCCTTTTAATTACCTCCGATGCAGCAAGTAGCTCGATCACCGCACAATGAGTAGAATTGAAATCAAAGTCCTCCCAGTGTATCGCTAGGTCTTCACCTTGAATCATCCACGGTGTATCATCCCACCTGCCGTCTCCTTGAGCAATGCATTGTACAATCAGTTGTTGAAGATCAACATGAATATCAAGCAAGAGATCTTGCTTATTGGTAGCTGTAATGAGCAGAGGACCAAGCACCAAATCCTTGAACTTATCGAGAAGTGACATAAATATCTACCCTCCTCATGTGGCGTGCATCCAAGGAGTGAACTTGAAAAAGTTCAAAATTTGCAATCTAGTATGAGATATGAATAGAGCACATGAAATGAAGTACTTTTGCTTTTTACAACAAAAGGAAACTCCCTACGGTTAGAGAGTTATAGTTCATGAGATTTCACCATATAAGCAATATCATTACACTTTCATCACTTCCTATTTGCTGGCCCATTGATAAGTCTTCCTCTTGTGAATGGGGAGGTCTTGGGTTTAATTCCCACTCCTTGATCAAAAAAAAGAAGAGGAGAGGAGAAGGAGAAGAAGGAGAAGGAGAAGATAGAGGGGGCAGGGGGGGGGGGGGGACGCAAGGTCTATTGCAGATGTGCAAGAGCAGTTTTGCAGGTGTAGTTGACCAGAAAACACATGGTGTTGCACAAAAGACGTGCAGAAACCCAGAAGATGCGTAGGAACCACACGCTGAAGGCGCAGAAATCGAGAAGTTTTGCAGCCATAGAGACAGAGAACCACGAGCAGAACACACATAGATAGGAGGTGCAGAAGTAGAGAACTGCACACGGAAGGTGCTGCAGAACTACACCCAGCCATAGGAGTAATGAATTTTACACCACTAGCCGTGGAGATTTCGATCCCAATAGCCACACCAATTCTATTAACTAGAAGAGAAATGAAGGCATGAGGCTAGACGCTAGACATGGCGACGCTCAAGGGCCATGGAGAAAAAGGGAATATGAGGGGAGAAGCATTAACATAGGTGGGGAAAAGGGATTAAGAGGGGTGGGAATGAAGAGGGGGACTATGGCATAAGGGGGAAGGAAGAGGGGGAAGAGGAGCACGTACATGATGGGAGGTGGAATGTAGAGATGGAGACATCAAGGGAAGAGAGTCATGCTTTATTTGAAAGGAAGGATGGGGGGGGAAATCAAAGTACTAGCTAGGTGGCTTTACAAGAATGAGCCTCTTACATCAAGGAATAGCCCTCTCCTTTTATAGCCAAGAGAGAGGGTCTATCCCAATAAATGCATCCTCCCACATGCATAGTGTGTGTGGAAAAGTCTCCCATGTGGGCTAGGTGGGTACCCCCTCTCAATTGTGTGTGACAACCCTTTGCCTCATTTTTCCACATAAATCAAACCCCATATCCCAAGTCTAAGATACTCACTTGGTCTCTCCCCAATTTTATAATACGTTCAAACATCTAAGAGGACAAGTGAAGGGTTGGCACAACGAGTCTTGCCACCTCATCCTACTTTCCCCATTATTTAACTTGCATACTTTGACTATCTACACCCCCTCCACATGGGCCTATCCTACATGGAGGGAATAATCCAATATAATATCCATCTCCACCTATTTTATATTACTTCTAGCATGGTCCTTGGTCCATGTCTCACTAAATGCAGGCATGGGACCGCCTAGGTGGAGGGGTGGCACATGGAGGAACCATGCCACCTTACCATTTTATAATATAACTACCATGGATTATGTACAACACACCTTATGGGCCCTCTTACGTGGAAGGGTGGCACATGGTCATGCCATGCCACCTTAACCCTGGGCCCTATGCACACCATATTTTATTATACTATTACCACACATACAAGCGCATACATATATTTATGCCTTTTACCTTGGTCAAATTTATTCATAATAGTACACAAAACTCACACAAAATAATAATTCATAGTTAGAGAAGTATTCGTGTGTGTGTGTGTGTGTGTGTTTAGATTAAAAAGTCCCATCAATAATTGAGCCATACGATTAGTTCCATTAATAGGATAAAAAGTTAAAAAAGGAAAACATATAAGCAAAAAATGTTTTAGACATCTAAGTTGAAAATGCAACTAGAGTTTGCAAAAATTTCGATCAAAATTAAGAATTTTTAATAATATTAAGTTTGACAAACATAATATTGAAAAAAAATGTCGAATCCTCAGGAAATCTAGGTTTCAAGGTCAAGGTCCACTTACCTGCCACCATCCAAACAAACTAGGTGTTAGAACATCATAGTTATGGTTGGGTAGACATGTAATGCATGTTTTCCTCGGCTTGTTATTGCTTTACCTAGGAATATAGAAAACCATATGAATTCTTAGATAATTTAAAAAAAAATTAGCCACAATTGAAGTGTAAGTCACAAGTGGAGTAAGGAGCGAATGAGTGCATGGCTTAAGAAGGGATTAGAGGAGGTATGGGACAATTACCGGCTTGGTATGTGGGGTGGTTAAAAAGAAAGTGTAAAGGGAAAATTTCACGGGGGTACGTAAAATAATAATTCATAGTTAGAGAAGTATTCATGTGTGTGTGTGTTTAAAATAAAAAACCTTATAACAACACGCACACAAAGCTCAGATAAGGGTGGATAAAAAATCATTTATTACATGGTTATTCATATTAAGTGTAAAAAATTCTAACGCCGGTGCAGTCATGACAAGAATATTACTAAAGAGAAGAATCTGCATACCTGCCACCATCCAACAAGAAAACATGATAAGAACCAAGTAAACTTAAATTGGGAAGATAGGTGTCATAAACCCTCCTCCCTTGTTATCGAGGTCACAATAAATAAGAAACGTAGCCATAAACTTAACCAGCACCATGTAAAAATCATTTGAAGTGTAAACAATGGGTTTTTTAAGAGTGGAAATGTACATTAAAAACTTGGTTTAAAATATCGAGAAAGTGGAGGGAGGGACATATTTTCTTGGGGGAATTAGTAAGGGGCAAAATTTTGGGGGAAGAGGGGGGTTTTTTGACGTACATAGAGAGTTTTGTATCTATAGACTAAGTGAGTGTATTTTTGTAGAGGAGCATGACGGTTAGAGAGGGAGAGGAAATGTAGAAAGAGATACACGGATACAGTTAAATATGGATAGTGAGAATGCCTCCAACTAAGGTGGGGGGGGAAGGTGGAAAGAGTTTAAGGGAAAGGATGGAAAAACATAATATTAAAAAAATCAGAAAGAGATAGTTTAAAAGATGAAGAATAGAGGAAGGTGGAAAGGTGAAGGATTACGTTAGGATCATGGCAAATTAGAGGGGAAATGAAGGAAAAAAAAGGGGGGAGGGGAGACTCTATATAGAGAGGGGGAAGGGGGGGAAGGAGTAAACTTAAAATAAAAAAGAAAGGGAATAATCAATTTAAGGACGTTTATAAAAAGTAATGAAAAAAAGTTTTTTTTTGGGGGGGGGGGGAAATAATTAGTAAGGAAAGACTTAAATCATGAGGGGAAAAAAAGGGGGGGGGGGGAAGCATGTAAGAAAGGGGAAAATTAGAGGAGTGATATGAGGGGGGTGTGAGCATGAATCTTTAAACCAGATGTAACCTTTGAATCCCTTCCATGAAGCTATGTGTCGGGCACCTTTTTCATAGTTGATGTGATGGGCAGCGTTGTCGACAATACGGGAGAAGCTTGAAGTGGCAGGTTGCGCAAATCAAAGTGAGATCCGACCACGGCACTAGTCATATGAAGCAAGTGTACAAACAAAGTAAGCACATCGCACTATCTCTGAAGATGACAGTCCACGATGGACTCCAACGAATGGGCCACACAGCAAGGCAGCACAGAGCAAGGGGGCCATTTAAAGAAATGGTGAAACAAGCAATTCAGCCACCATTGCTTATGCAAGACAAGGAAGATCTAGATGTGGCTTGGCATTCATTTGCCATGAGGATGCAGTATGACATAAAGCAGTATGGACAAAAATACTTAGTGGAACAAAGATACAATGTTGCAATTGCAAAACATAAACTGTAGGGCTACACAAATCTAATTCAGTCCCGACCATTACAAAATGACGAGATGTAAGACTTGCAAGCAGCTAGAAATTGCATCCAAAAGAATGATCAGTGTAAGCTTCAAAAACTACAAATTTTTGCAAGGCAAAAAGCATTTGAAGATAAGGGATGCTTATCAAAGGGTTTCTTCAAAACCTTACACACCTCAAGGCAAAAACAATCCATTGCCAAGGTGAAACGCTTAAATGGAACCTAGACGATGGACACATTTCAGCTTGAAAATGAATGTCTAGAGTATGCCAGCCTTTTCTTTGGAGGACAAGCACCTCTTACTTTGCCTCGAATTGTAGCCAAAAACATTTTTCTAGATACAGTAATGCCTATCATACAACCTTAAGATGCATCCATTCTGGATACGCCCATTCTTCAGAGTGAGTTAGATGATGCCTTGAATTCGTTGGCTAGATGGAAGTCTCTAGGATGGGATGGGCTTACAATGGAATTCTTTCATGCCTATTGGAATCTACAAATGGTTAATCATTGTTGGCAGATACAACTCCCATCCTCATGGAAGGAGGGGATCGTGAAGTTGGTCTCGAAAAAATAGATATGTGAAACTCTCAGTGATTGGAGACCTATTACATTAATGCATGTGATATACAAGCTCATAACAAAAATGTTGGTTAATCAATTGAAAGGTGTGATTCATGCAGGTTTGTATCCAGGGCAATATGGTTTTACGCGATGCAGACAGATTCATGATAACATTGCCAATGCACATATAAGTGTTGAATATGCCAAATACACAAAGCAAGATGTTCTCATCATGCAGGTAGATATTGCAAAAGCCTTTGATGACACAATAGAATGGTATTATATTGCTTAGGTAATGCACCAAATGGATTTTGGTTCAAAAATGTGCAATGCGGTCTTCTGCCTCTATCAAAACAATAGGGCTCGCTGCATGATAGGTGATGACCTCTCACGCTCATGGAGGCAAGGATGCCCTCTAAGTGCAATGCTTTATGTTATTGCCACACATCCACTACTACTTTATATGGATTAACTTACAAATGATGCTAGTTTGCATGGGCTACAACTACCGAATGGCAAGCATTTTGTTGCTCAATCATATGCAGATGATTCTTTCTTCTTTCCACGTGACACTCAGTCTGATTTATGCATGATTATGGATGCTTTGAAACTATATGATCTAGCTGTTGGGCTGCAGGCTTGTATGGACGAGTCATCGACGAGGCTAACTCCTAAAAGTCGCAAGTGTGGGCGTTAGTGACCCATCTGAAAGCATTCTTGTGGGCTTTATAGGTAGCCATAGCCATTAAATATGGGGAGTCAATAGTGAAATATAAAATCTATCTGACCAGTGGGGCGAGATATCTTGGTCAAAGACCAACTGAAAGCCTTTGCTCATTAATCTCTCTTTTGTCAAGTCCGAGATCAAAAGGGTCGTGGATGATTTATCGATTGAAGTGATTAACAAAGATGCAATTAAGTTAAAAATTTATCCTTGAACATTATGCGATTCCATAATGGGGTGATCTTCCTCCAATTTAATTGTTTCTTTTGAACTAGATGCTGCAAGAAAGTCTTACAATATGTGTCTATCGAAGTCAACAGCTCACCATACATGGGGGTCACCAAGGTGATTTGTTGTCACGTGCTTAAAAGAGAAGTTCAAGTTTCATTCGTGTTGACCCCGTTCCTAGTGATAAAGCCTAGCCATTTTCTCACTTCCTGTCGGACGTCATGGGACTTGATGATATGTAATAACACGTCTCCAATCTTTATCAATGAAACTCAAAAATTTCTCCGAATTACAGTTGCATACATTCCTTTGTCACTTTTTGTTTACAAAGTATTGATGACTAAGATTTAGAGAAGGTCCAACCAAAAGACATTTTTTCCACAAGATTAACCATATCATATAGACCATAAAGATTAAGGAAATCCATTACCAATTTCTTAATCATATACCTTTGTAAGACTAGAATAAGTCCAATCATACAAATTTAGAATTTTTGTTGTTCTAAAGACCAATTTCTTAATCAACCAAGGATTATCAAATAAAATATGGATAAAGTACTTTGAGATATTTATCTTGCAAATTAAAGTTGACTACGATAAAATATATATATCTAGATGAATCCAAGAACATGCCCAAACTCATCCTCTAAAAACACATAGTGCAGTTTCAATCTCATGATAGTCATTCACAAGGTTGAAACCATAAACTCCATCACGAATAGCAAGGACTAGTTACTGTGACATCCCCATTGACGTCATCCGCACCCAACAGTAGGTGTAGACCATAGTATAAACACCTGCTCTGACATATACAAATCCACACACCCACACATACTTGAGGATTCATTTATACAAAGATTTTCGTTCTGAGTTTCTATCAACACTCCAGAGGTGAAGGACAAACTCAATCGTGACAAAGGCTAGCACTAAAGGAAAAGGCTAATCAAAAAGTAGTCCACATTCTCTTCATTCAAGCTACAACTGCTTTTTAGAACTAATGATTTCATTTTAGTCTCTCGCAAACAAATAACTAGGAGGAGGGGAAGCTTAGACCATCTAGCTGATAGGGCAACACACCAGTTAAGATGGAAAGAATTATTGCAATATCAACAGGCCTCAACATGTGATAAAATAGCTAATAACCTTTGGTTCGCCTCACATATCAATCATTTTATGTCATCACAAAACAATTTTCGAACTGGAAGGTGGTTGTTTCTCATGCTGATAAAATACATGAATTTTTCACCTCTCAAGATTTTCGAGGGTCGTACCTGAGGCTATTACCACTCTCTCCCCTAGGGGAATGGTAAGTACCTCATTCTTGTCAAACCGGGGCATCCCACAAATTGTCCTCTATTTGTTGGACCAAAGCTCCCAACAAGCTATAACTCTAATGAAGGTTATGATAGTACAGGAGAATGTGGATTCTTCTCTACATTCTTGACGATGGTAAGCGCTCATGTAATGAGACGTAAAGTGAGGCCTTGCAAAATTGGATCATGTCATTTGATTCATAAACAAAAGGAAAGACTTAAAAGCTGCTTTTATTGGCTTGTTAGAAAAGAAAGCTGGTTAATTATTGAAGAGGTATTAAATGGTGTGATCATACCATAGCAGTTGTGTTCTGCAACTCATTCTCTCTTCCATGCATCTGCATTTTAAGTATGGATGGCCCACATCAAAGAGATCATTCAAATATTTAGGTGTTTTCTTTTTCGTCTCAAAAATCCGACTTTTACACCTCCAAAACGCGCTTGTTCGCAAGGGGCATCTATCTGTTGCAAACACTAACATTGGAAAGAAATTCGCAAAGAAATAATTATGAACATACTCACATTGAAATTTTGCCCATGTCTCTTTGCTTCAACCTTTACATTCTTTGGAATATTAACAAGACATATCCAAGTGTCCGGTACAAAAGAGGCCATTAAGTTCATATCATGCAATTCCCATACTTTGTTATCATAAACCACAAGTTCTGCCTCCAACACCGGAGGGAAATAAGGATTAGTGTAAGTCTACACCGTACCTTTTTTGGGTCTAACTGTAGTATCATTAACTGGTCCAAGAAGATGATTCCTTGCATCTCATCCAACAAACCTTCTAGATCACAAAAATAGTGTTACATTATATTGAAAGAAGAACTTTCAAGAATCAAAAAGCATTTAGAACCCAGATTGTTCAAAGAGAGTGGCACCGTTCGAAAGGGGAGATTGGAGTATACATAAAGATTTATGATTGTTCGGGACACTTCTCAACAAATTCCAATACAGCCGCATTGTCATCCTCCATTAATTGATTAAGGGAGACGGCTAACTGATTGATAATATGAAAAGTTTTTATCAACATTACCCTTGTCGATGACTAGTCTGTGACAGTCGGCTTTCACAGCTTTGGGTCAGCCTGTAGCAGTCCCAGTCGATTGACATCACCCCCTCTCAAAGGCCATTTTGCCTCATTCCAAGACCAGCTCCAATGGTGGCTCCATCTCTACCTCCACCTCCAGTAATAGTCCGTCAGTGTAGTAGTGCCAGCCACACCCACGACAGATCCAGGAGTCCACACAACTCCATAGTAACAACAGTTCCTTCAACAGCAAACCCCATAGGCTCTCAACAAATCTCCTCTCACAAGAGCAGGTCTCCCACAGACTCTACCAAATAACCTCGTCCATGGACAGTCTCGTAGCTTCAGCCTAGCCCTCCAGCAGGGACTCAGGCATTAGAAACCCCAATAGTTGTACAGACAGGTATTATTGGTAATTGCCAAGCCCCAACATAAGTACCATAACCATGATGTCCACAATTCTCTCTCTCTCTCTCTCTCTCTCTCTCTCTCTCTCTCTCTCTCTCCAACATGGTATGCACGTGTGTCCACATGCTTTAATAGCCACGGCATTCAGATGGACAGGCTCCCCCCCTTTCAATACAACATGGACACACTGCCCGAGCTGATCCCACATGATGAGATCAACCATATCATACAGCTGGACCTCCTCCAGCTCCATACGTCTTGGACTTGGGGGGTGTACTAGGAGCTCCCAACCAAGATCCCATTCTACCATGACTTTTGAGGGTATCAGAGCATGGTCTCATCATCAAACCCCGGTATCTGGAGGACAAGAGACTCGAGAGTCTCACATGTACTAAGGATTGCCATCGGACAAATACAGGTCTTGTTCTACCAGCTGAGGTTGATGCAAGGAGAGCTGCACACATACCTAGAGAGCAGCGGATCTACAAACTATGCACAATGGGGAGATCGAGACAAAGGAACATTTTCTACGTATCTATCCAGTCTATTAGGAAATTCGCGGACAATATCACTGCCTCTTTCAAGAGTGGCATGGCTTTGGGCCACTCACACGACTGATCCACTTACCCAACCAGGTTTGCATTGGGGCTCTACCTAATTGAGATGCGGTGACATAGAGATACACTAGTGCAGCAGACCAGGGAGCAACTGGAGACGATGCCACGGGACACTCATCTCTACCGAGCATAGACACGTGTCCCTTACTTTTATACATCCAAGCGAGCTCCGGATGAGATTGAGGAAAAGGAGCTAGATAGAGGATGCAAGGGCATTATAGAGAAACGATAGGGTTTGCAGTGGAGCGATCAAAAATAGACAATACTCAGACGCAACTGAAGAAAGAAACTCAGAAAACATAGTGCCTGTCGGTAATATGAAAAACTGGGTACAAGAACCTCAAGCCGTTGTGTCTCAAAGACCATGGCTGAGGTGAATCAGAAAGATGATTCCATATAGAGAAACAGTAGAAAATGATAGCAGCAGAGGGAGCGAAACGCAGTCCTCCGTGTAGCTTGATGATGATGAAGATGATGAAGGGCTGGAGCTGCCCTAGGAAATGGCTGAAAACCAGCATGCTCTAAGGAAGGAACCTTCAGGCTATCTGGAATAGCAACATGATGAAGAAAAGGAGCACATCAGGGACAGAGATCAAGGAGACCACGTCTTTTGCCACCACAGGAGACAGCCCGATGGATGCAGACACGTGAGCTCTTTGCGTCCCATCAAAGAGCCACCAAGGAGCCAAGACACATGGAGCCTATACATGCACTTGAAGCACTAGCTCTGAGCACTTGATAGCCCTCACACTATTTTGATGTTACTTTACTTTGCTATTTTGTACTAGATTAGCACTTTAGCACTCAGCAAGGGCCTTCGTGAGCCCTTTGCTTCAGCCCACAGTGGCTTGCATGAGTTACCTACTTTGTCTCATAGGCCCGCGAGGCCTTTTGAAGACGTTAATCTAATCTCTCTCTCTCTCTCTCTCTCTCTCTCATCAGCATTCCACGCTTCTGCACAGTAGTTAGGACTGCCAGAGTTAATGAGAGTATTTCGGGCCCCTTGCCTATTACCTTGGTATTAGAGCTTTAATTTCTTGGTAAGCCATATCCGCATCACACAAAGGACCCATCTCTTCTGCCCATATTCCCAACTTTCCAGCCAGCTCTGGAGAAATAAAATTGGCCTTGGCTCCCCAAGCAAAGAACATTGGTCAATCATTTCATGCACGTGGCCATTCAATTGGAGATTTTCAATTAGGACACGCTCAATAAGTTTTTGAACGGTCTTAGGTCTGAGATTCAACCATAGCTTCAAGCCAGCAACATAAGACAACACTAACGAACTCGCTCAAAATTTTGATCTCATGAGCAAGGGTCAAGCTCCCAAAGGGACCTCTCAATGAGAAGTATCAAGAGGCTCCAAGGCAAGTGGGTTCTAAGAACAGCTCCAAGACAGCAACATATAGTAAGCTTGAGAAAAAAAGCGCCATGTGTATGGCTACGACAAGCAGCATTGCCCCCATTTACATCCCCTACACATAGTTGTGCTACAACTTCACGAGTAATTTTAGTTGGCAAGAACTAAGAGGTGCGCCTTTGTTGATTGGTCCGGCCTTGTTATTTGACCGTGACTAGGTTTGGTGATGCTCCACGTGTATGCCTAGGGGTTTGTCCGCACGGGGGTGTTGGAGGTGGTGGCCTTCACCCCTTGTTGGCGTGTGGAGCATAGTTTGGTTGGTTTATCACAGTGAGCTGCGGGCTGCTGGCACGTGGATTTAATAGGGAAAATTCCCATATACAAAGGTGGGCCTAGGACATATATTGGCTCATTAACCCTCTCTCTCATCCCTCCCGGGATATTTTGGGGGGAAAGGGGGGCCTTGCGTGGCTAGGAGGCGGGGGAATGGAACCCCCCGTATCAACACGTGGCAACCTGCATGGCTGCCAACAATCCTTGTGGGATCTTGTTCACACCACAGCACTTAAGGAGAAGGCAAAATCGAATGGAATTCCAGGTTCTCTCTATACAACAGCTTGTGAACAGGTTACAGTAGTGTTTCGCTTTAGACTCTCCCAAGCAAAGAGATCGAAACAAAGTCCGGCTGCAAAAGCACATCCCATGTAAGTTCCCAAAAGAGCAGGTGATAAGTGATATCTCTTTAGGTTGAGACGAGCAAAGACGATTAAATTTCGTCTGTTTCAGCTTCAAAGCTATGTGCAGAGAAGAGGGCCTTGCACAGCTTTGGTAATTTGACAGTCACAGAGAAACGTCATTATGCCTAGCTAACATATATCAGAGCTGCACATAAAACGTTTTTCCTTAGAAAGAATTAAAGAGCAGACTCAAACAAAGAAGGAACTCAGGAAGCAGATAAATCAAGAAGTATGCATGAGAAAAAAATATTCCCCAAAGCTCTACAAAATTTAAGTAATGTCCAAAAGAAAACATACCAGATAAATGCTATGGGGCATGGCCATTTGTACTTACTGACTTGACAGGATGTCTTGATTGAATGATAGCTATCGTTGTCTTTACTTCCATTTACATAAATGAAGCCTTCTCAGCTGGGCATCAACTCTTTACCACAAAGGTTTCAACACTAGTTGCATAAATCAGAGGGACAGTTTAAGTCAAGGATCCTGCCCCTGGTGTAGTTCTCACAACCATACTTACATACCTTTGTAAGACTAGAATAAGTCCAATCATACAAATTTAGATTTTTTGTTGTTCTAAAGATAAAAAATCTACAAAGAATATAAAAGAGAAAATGAAAGAAGAAAAAAGAGGTTTTATGAAAAACAAAAGGAAGACATACTTAGCAAGCAAAGCAACCATACTTGCCCAAGTGAACATTCTCCTCTTCCATACCAAAGTCATGGCATTTTACCCATCACATGATTGAAGCATCATTCTTAGGACATTCCATGATGATGCCATCATGCACTAAAATGCACAGCCATCAATGTTTTACCCTTTTCAGGCAAACACCATCCAACCAAGCCATTAGCCAATCATTTCTGATTCTCTCTATTGGCACAATAGAGAACACTCCACTGCCGAGCATGAATAAACATCCTTGCACAACGTTCACATTTTCAGATCGGGTAGCGCATGCTGCTGTGCTTAACAGGAGATATTTGTAGACAGTCACGCAAAGAAGGATAGATAAGAGAGGCAACCGCCACATTGATGGATGCACAGAATGCATACCAGGGAAAAGAATAGATAACACAATCTGTCGGGCAAATTGGAGATCCGCTCCCGTCAGTTTAATACTGCCTGCATAACACAAGGACGAGATCACCCATCCTTCCACCGTTAACCTGACTCATCTGTAGTGCCTGCAATATCCACAAGCTTACCTTTCTGCTGGTTCCTTCTCCTGCGAAAGAGATCAAGAAACGTGACTGATTCTCATAAACACATTTGGCCAGCTGCTTGACGCTCAACATTATACCCTTGCTGAGAAACTGGGCTCATACATTATGGAAGGCTCTACTGCTTTGCAAGGGCCATAATAACGAGGCATGCATATCCAAGATTTCTCCACGAGATCGTGGATTAAGGGACAAAGCAATACACGCGCATGAAAAAAGAGGAAATCACCATTACCAAGCCGCTGCAAGGTCTTCACAGGCAGCGGAGAAATATAACTGTCATTCAGAGCTGCACATGGCGTGCTATCCATCTGGATGAACTTCTTGGTATAAGGATCGAGCTCCCAGAGATTGAAACTGCTGAAAGGGAAGTATTCCCACTCCCCTCCAGCCAAAAAAACCCGACCTTTGCTCACGGAGAGAGGCGGAAACAAGGACATGGAACGTTCAAATGGAAGCTCCAGGTGCGTTGTCTCCTGCTTGAGCGTGTTGTAAGTCATCAGCTGATGGGGTGGCCTTGCCTTAGACACGGAGAAAATCGTTCCTGTGTGCAAAATGTTGTGGTGCCCTCGACATCCTTGGATAAGGGGCAGATCCCACACGTCCATCGGATGCCACGTTTCATCCAGAGAACTGTAAAATGCAGCCTGAGGCCCTCCTTCAAGATGAGCATTTTCATCTATGGCTTCAGCGACGTAGATCTTGTAAGAGGAGCCGTTATCATCCACAACCATAGTGGTGAAAAAGTCCTCCCCCTGCAGAGGGACCTCAGGCAGGGTCTTGCAGTCGCGAGTAATGGGATTACAGACGAAAAGAAGTCGGCATGAGTCACAGGAGATGCAGAAGCAGATGAGGCCAGAGGAGGAGGCAAGGATGCGCTTGCGATGGGAGAAGCCAGGAAGGGAAGGGATAGGGATGGTGAGCCAGAGGGAGGAAGAAGGGTTGAAGGCAGCAATGGAGTCACGGGAGCTATACATGATGATCCAAGGAGGAAAGCGATGGGAGTGCTTGGACCAGAGGGAGGGGAAGGTGGAGCTCGAGGAGATGATGGAATTCCAGAGCTTGCAGACGCAACGTAGCTGCAATATGCAGTGCGCGGGGAGGCAAGCAAAGATTTTCGCCAGCAAATCTGCAGGGACATCCTGCAAGCGAGTCGAGGGTAGTGGATCGTCTTCATCCATGGCAAGATCGGAAGAATTCCCAGCTATGGTGGCAAAAGCTCTTCGGTTCTCGATATGGTTGCAACAGGAAAATTCTGGCTGAGAGATCTTCGATTCCTCTACGGTTGCAGCAGCTCGTCAATTCCGGCTATAGTTGCAACAAGAAAATGCTGGATAAGAGATCTTCGATTCCTCTACGCTCTTCATTTCCATGGCAAGTTTGCAATCTTAAATTCCATGGCAAGATTGCAAGAATTCCCAGCTATGATGGCAAGAGCTCGTTGATTCTTGATATAGTTGCACCAGGAAAATTCTGGCTATCGCTACCGAGAGCTTCCAAGAATCGTTTCGTCCCTAGCTAGAATTGACGAGCCCGGCAAATCAGGCAATCTTTTCGATTCCTTCAATCCGCTGGCAATCCCTAAGCTTTCTCCCAATAGCTTGATTGCTTGCATACCTTAGGCAGCGAACTCTTGCACGCAGACCTTGATGAGGAGCTTCTTCCGTCGATTGATCCTTCAGCTGCTCTGGCTTTCGCGTGCCTCCATCTTCCCGTCGAGATAATCTCGGAGACACTCTCCAGCGGTCCGAAGTCGGATCGATCGATTGTTCACCCATGGCTCCGCCGCAGCGTTCAAGAATCCCTGGCTATGGCTACCAGAAGCAAGCACCTTCATTGAAATCCCTGAAGCTCAAAACCCTAGCTATGGCGGCCAGGCACCTTGCAGGATCTGAGACAACAAGAATTTATCCTAGTCAACGCCACTCATGTGCATATATATCAGTAGACATGACACGTGTATCATTTTTTTGCTCAAGGTCAAGCGTGTCTACGATGCCAATTGTTTTTTCCGGATTGTTGTCCGCCCGTATGTGATTGGACGAAGGAGATAGTGTGCACGGGCGTCCGCCCTCATGTTATAACCCCCCTAGGTTCTCATTGGGTTCCCGTGACGGTAGCCTTCCGTGCACTGATGGTGTGGCGAAACAAATCCAACAAACTACATCAGGTGCTTCAACCAATGGAAGGCCTAATTGGACGATGGAGATAGTATGCACAGGTATCTGCCTTCATGTGATACCCCCCTAGGTCCTCATTTGGTTCACTTGGCAGTGGCCTTCCGTGCACTGATGGCTGAACAAATCCAACAAAATTTACTACATCCATTTCCCCACTCGGGGTGCTCCTACCAATGGGAGGCCTCGAGCCTCCCATTAGTCTGCTTCCACATAGCATGCAAACTCTGCTCCTGAATACACACCAGGCTACCATGGAAATTGGAGGCCAGTGTCCATTTCGCCACACCTTGGCCACCTTCCCTTGTGGGTGCTTGCATCGCCATCACACCTGATCAGTGTGTGGAAACAAGCCCATAGAAGTGGCAAAAAGCTAAGGCATGTCCGATGGAAGGAGGGCTCATCAAAGCAATGGCAATTTGAGCATTCTCATCCCTAGCTTCTGTCGAGGCGTAGCGAACGACAATAGTTAGGAGCCCACCAGGTCGAACCTTCCCATCAAGGTCAAGGCGCAATCACTAATAGCGACAACCTATCATTCTCGCAGTAATGAAGCGCTGATAGATCCATTTGACACGGTTTCGTCGATTATGATTGCTAGCGCCGACCTTGATGGTTTGCCTTTCACTATCAGACATGCAAACGTGCAGGCATGGTGATAGTCCATCAATATCATTCGCATGAGGTTTGGTTGCAGGCTAGTGTGAACCAAGCATCAAGCTACACGTTTTGCTCAAGTTATTTTTTGCAGTAACCTAAAGGCAACCCGCACTTTACTACAACAAACTAGTACGGGACATGTGCATTGCTACAACACAGCGTGCAAAAGCTCTTACTCTAGTTGTGCATCAAGATTCAAGTGTTCCTAAAACCTCCAGATAGAGGCAAATTTCTAGCAAATCTAGGGAAGAGGAGCGGTTGGCAGTCGTCCAGTCTGATGCAGATTCAAGGAAGTAGCAAAGAAGGAGAGAAGGCATTCACCTTAGGCAACCTTAAGACTACTGATGTGGGGTCAGGGAGGGATCTCAGACCGGCGGGTCGCAGAAATTGCTCCTGCTACTACTACTACTCTAGCTTCTCTGTCTCTTCAACCATCTCTATTGCATTCCATGGGAAAGATCCAATCGGGGAAGATGAAATCCAAAGGATGAATTCAAGGGAGGCTAAGAGAGATGCAAGGTTGCAATGGAGGGAAGCCATGGATGCTAGTGAGGGAGGTAATTCCTAGCTCTCCCTAGAACCTTTGCTTCAATCGCACCACTTGTTTTTGTGCTAAAAAACAATTGATCGCACCACTTATTTGTTTTTATAAAACTGATCATGTGAAGATGACACATGTAGAGAAAGAGTATCGAGTTCTAGAGAGAGTACAACATCAATAATATAAGTATAGATCCAGAAACCTTTTATATAATTTATCCACATGACTTACAAAGTCCAATTTTTTTTCTAAAAGATTGAAATTTAAAAAACTTGAATTGCAAAAGATACCATTTGAACACTTAAATTCAAATGCTAGACTGAACATAGAGCCATCTAGTGGCCAAACAAAAATTCCATCTCTAAAGTTCATAAAAATAATTTGACTTGCTATTATATACAAGTAAATATCTAAAGCATCATTTGTTAAGAGCTACTGATGTTTAGCTCTAAATCAAAGTACTTACTTCAATTATGCCTCAAGATACCACTTCTTCCATACCTTAATTGCATTCAAAAGGTCATAGTCTTCCACACGTGGACCCTCAATTCAAAGATGCATTAGTGCCTTTAAGCTCTTTGTCTCAAGCTTATTTCTATGTGAGTTTTGATTAGGTTTTTCAATTCGACATTGCAACAGCATAGGGAAGAGCATAGAATACTTTTTACAAAACACATCATTACAACGTATACGCATCTACATATCTCTCAAGGAATAGTTCTTCCAATCTTAGGATGCTTGCACTTTAGAGATGTGAAATTCCCTTCTAAAGGACCTCTCATCTATGAGCTTTCACATAGTTTACCATTTGATGTCTTTGCACATCTGTAAAATTTCACCAAAGCATTAAACATGACTTCAAATGCTATTTTGATGAAAAAGAGAAAGGGCATAATATTTTCATGTTGCTCAAAATTGTATTGTCTGCAAAGCTCTCTGTCAAGACATGAGAGAGAGAGAGTGAGAGAGAGAGAGAGAGAGAGAGAGAGAGAGAGCAATATTCTTCTTGTAAGTCTATAACAAGCAATAAATCAAATCCTAAAACACACCTTATATTAGTTTCACAAAAAAAAAAATCGTTTCAAAGTTGTTCTTAAAGCTGCCAAGTTTAAAGCCATATTAAAAAATAGTTGCTATCTTGCCAAGCATTCACATCTATAAGAGGATCTATCATAAACTCTTGCTATGTTGTACAAATGGTTGCAATTTACTAAGCTTGGAACACTTGTTAGATCCACACTCATTCTAAAATACATAACTCAAGTGACAAATATGATCCAATAGGTCTAAAAAACATGCAAGTTGTATATAAGCTCAAGCTGACATACTCTCTCATGAAGAGAAAGATTTTCTATCTTAGTGGCTCAAGCATCTCACATGAATTCTTCCTCCAACTTAGGGAGCTTAACTATGCATGTTGAGCTCTTCTTTACTAATGCCAATCTTATTTAGAACTAAAATTATCTTTCAAGGAAATTCACTTTGCTTCAATGCATTCGATGTGCATGTGGTTTCACGAGAGTGAAAGGGGAGGGGAAAGTCAAGGGAGAGTAGTGAAGAGGAGGGAGTGGGAGTATGACAAGGGGGAAGGTGAGAGATGGTGAGTGATAACCACCACAAGGTGACAAGAAGGAAGCAAGGAAATGAAGCTTAAACAAGAGAGAGAAAGTAGGCTTGTATTCCCAAAAGTTCACAATATAGAATGAAGACCAAGGTCAAACTTTTGGTCTTATATACATATCCACCTTTTGAAGGGAGGGCTAACCTTTTCTCATGAACCGCTCTCCCTCTCTTATTACAAAAGCTCTCGGGCCCGTATGGCGCCAAGGCGTGTCAACATCTATCCTTCCCTCTCTCTGCTATTTAAGACAATGAATAGAAGTCAAAACTTCTTCAACAGTGTGGTAAGACGTCTCTCTTTTCCAACCATGATGTCAAAGGCACCATCTCAACCAAAGGACACCATTTTCAACACATAAATATCATGGCATGTGAAGAACTCTTATTAGGGGAGATTTGGGGTCACAAAAAGGCCCCAAATTACTGTTTCCCATCTTTAGAAATCAGGAAGGGATTGGAGGTGGACCAATGGAATTGCTCCTTTTTGTGGTCCAATGCCATGTTGAGATGGCACATAGGCATTCATGAGGAGAGTGCCGATTGGCTACTCCACTTACACAAGGGGATGCCCAACCTACCCTTTACCCACTCTTGACCCTACCCAAGCCCCCTCCCACTTTTGCAACCTCCTTGCTATGCTCAACTACACTTGGTGCTTTTCTACCTGTTCCTTGCTCTGTTGTACTTGCTCTACTGCAAAAGACCTAGTGTAAGATCCTTAGTCCACTACACCTATTCTTCTACAAACTCCTTGCTCTAAGATCCTTTCCTTGCTCTATTGCATGTACTCTTTCTTTAGAATTGTTAACGGTGGAAAGGCAGGTTTTTGCCTTATTAAGATGGCTCATGATTATTGGGATGGTACACTGCACTCAGAATTGGATCATCTGCGAAGTGCGACATGATGACATGGATAATTTATCATGGTAGGAGGGCATGGCCACCACCGAGCAAGGGGCTTAGCAAAGCCAAGGCAAAGAGATTCTCTGTAGTCTGCTTCCACTCGATGTGAGAACTAGACGTGGATCCTTTGCTTAGTCCAAAAAGATTCTCTCTAGTCAGTACCAAGCAAACCCTTTGCTAAGTCTATTCACTTTGATCTGCTTCCACACGACTCGGACACCAGGCGAATCATGTGCTTAGGACAGATAAGCTTTCAACAAGGCAGCCAACCCCACTACCAAGGTGGATAACACAAGGTCCATTTGGAGATCCGAAAGAAACATCACCTAATTGCACGACTATCCAAAGGTCTCATATTATGGATAACACAAGTACCATTTTGGAAGTTCAGAGGAGTGTGAAGTCAGCAACCAAGTGCCAGGAATTGCAAGTAGCAAGAGAGAAGGGAGGATAGTTGTATTATGCCTTGGCACCGTATGGGCCCAAGAGCACTTGTGACATGAGAGAAAGAGAGAGAATTTTGAGAGAACGGTTGGCCCTCCCTTCAAAAGGTGGAATGTATAAAAGGCCAAACTTTGACTTTTGGTCTTCATTGTTGTATGCACAAGTTTGGAATACAAGCTTCCTTTCTCTTTCAATAGTGTTTTGGGTGTTCTCTTATTTCCTTTGTAGAGCCTTTGTGTTTGCCACTCCATCCCCCTTCATCTTCCTCCCTCTCCCCTTCTCTCCCTTCCTCCTGTCTTCCTCCTTCTCCCCTTCCCCTTCTTCCTCCTGGAAACACATTGCAACAATCTAGGAGCCTCTTGGGTCACACTTTGCAGTCGGCTCGTGCATGCATTGAACTCACAAGGAGTAGCTTGGAGTAGAGGTTTCATTGGCATTTCTTCAAGATCCCCATGACACGTGTAATCATCACCAGGATGACTTGGCAATGTGGTTCATGAGTTCAAGGTATGCTCTTGCATTGTACTTGCTTTCTCTCCTCAATTTCCATTGCTCATTAGTTTAAGCTTAACTAGGAGCATTGATAGTGGAGTTTTAGGAGAAAGAGGGGAGAAGTGCGAGTTTGAGCAAGAAAAGAGAAAGCTACCATTTTCTAGTGGAAGCTTGTTTCAGTGGTTTGAAGCATGTTTTTAATGTTTTTTAGTGATTTGAATTGGTAAAAAGATAGTTTGAAAGATTGCTAAGGGGTGTGTGGTGTCAAAACTCATGAAAAGAATCCAAAATGGTGGGGAAGAAGTGTTGGCAATTGCACCTTTGAGAAATCTTTCATTTTGTGCTCATTTGGTGTTTTTCTTCCATGTTTTTTGCAATGTATAGGTGGAAAAGGTTGTGTAGCATACCCCCATGACAACAAAACCAAACAAAATGCTAAAATCCGTCAAACAATCAGAAACTTTGTCGGCAACAGATGTAGAAACTATCATGGACACCATTTCAACATTAGCCATAATACGGATCTCTGCATGTTTCCATGACCTGAATTTTGAGGGACATAAGGTATTTGAGAGTTGAATCATCCCCTAATCCACTAATCATCATCATAGAGTGGATAGTCCTCTAGATTTCCCATCGGGAATGGGGGTCCCAACCCTATGAAGATGGCATCTTCCTTAGTAGGTGTTGTAGATGTGGGTTGCCTTATAGCAGGCTCTTCCCCTTCCCCTCCTTGGTTAGTGAAGGGATTGTCCATCTGGTCATAGACTTGGTGCATCCCCTTTTCAAACATGCTGGAGAGTGTACCTCTTAAATGGAAGGCCATGAAGGGAGCAAGAGAGTGGGCCTAAGCTGAATTGGATTGTGGAACATTTGAGGCTCTTACCACTGGTGGTTATTTTGATTGTTTAGCCATGGCCTCGTCTAGACTTAAAGAATCCTTGGAGCTGGAAATGTCACTATTCTTAGGCCCTATCATTGAGTATAAACTCCAGCCAGAGTTCTTAATTCTTGCATATGTATAGCTAGGCAGAAAAGTGGCTAGAGTTTTATTAGAGGCACTATCTTCTGGTTTTGGATGATCAAGAAGAATTCTTATGGACCTTAAGTGCATGTAGATGTGACTACAGCCCAACAGGCGAAGCCCTTACTAGTTTGGTTGGCATGTTTCCTCTAGTTCCTATTTGTTGTTGACATGGAGGTGATAGGCTAGCATGGAGGTATTCTTGATAACCTAATGCAAATGTATTTGTGATAAGCTAACATGGGCAAAACCGTCTGACTGCGAACTTGAGCAACTGCAATACAAGCTAAGTTGGGGCGATCATAATGCACTAACATGGAGTGATTTGTGATAGACGCTAACCTAGAGAGTCTATAATGTCTCTAACACGGATGTAGTCTATGATGAGAATAGCTAGGAAGGCTCGGGTTCTGTTTAACCCGCCCAAACCATCTTATTGCTAACTCGCGGATGATTGTAGTAAGGCTAACCACATCTAACCATGATATTAACTCAAAGATGTTCTTAATAATGCTAGCTCTAAGCTAGGTAAAGATTAATCAATGTTCTAACAGATTAGGTGGGGTGGTTGGCCAGCTGGACCGCCAACTTAGGGCTAACCTTAAGGTCTCCATATTACTAACACGAATATCGACGGAGGGTACCCCATATAGGCCCCTGACCTTCCAAGTACCCACCACCCTTTCAACAGGTACTCGAACACAAAATATGGGTAGCATGCATTTTCAAGAACCACTTTATAGGCCCGTACAAGGGGTCACCACGTAGATGCCAGTTAGGCCACCCCACTCAAACCTCCCTATCCCTCAGTGTCCACACCTATGTACAAAGGGGCAAGCCTTGCGGCTCCACCCACAGTGCTAGCCAACTAATGGAATCCTGTGTTAGGTCCCAACCTACAGGACGTACCGATGTATCTTCCAAGACCACCAACAATGCAACCTCCTCTAGCAACCCCAATGGTGTTGTCTGACGAGGCAATGAGGATCCTAGTGGAAGCACTAGGAAGGGGGGATGCTCCACCCCCGATCTTGCTAGCAAGTGATCTCAACCCTTCGAGGAACAAACCAATAGCAATTTCAAATTCAATGATTAAGTTTCCAAGTGAAAGAGACCTGGTCTCCCATGTGGAGCGATTCAAATGAATTTGTGAGGCGTTTGGTGCTCTCGAAGACCATTTTTGTGAGATCTTTGGTGCTCCTAGAGACCTAACGATGGTTAATGCCTCTAACCTTAGCTTGGATGGCAAGGTGGGCCAATGCTATACATATTTGAACCACCTTGAAGAAAATATCAACTAGTAGATATACTTTGTAAGGTCTTCATCGTACGGTTTGCACCTTGGGGGGGTCACTCAGCATATGTAACCCTATCACATGAGTTCAACAGAAGGATATTTTTAATTTCTAAAATTTACAGAAATATATATACATAAGGGACTATTTAAAATAGTTTTGGAAAAAATTTACAGATTTGTATAGAAAAGGGGTACATCTTATTAATGAAAAATTTACAGATAAGGGATTTTTGAAATATGCCTTGAACGCACGTGGTATAGAGGGTTTATACATAGTGACCCCCCCGAGGTTTGCACCCAGCGGCCCAAATTAGTTTTGTGGGATTAAGAAGAAGAAGAAGAATGAGTCTCTCTGAGACTACATCACTAAAATCAGGCATCTTAACTACCAATGCAAGCCTCATGAAATGATGAGTGATGATTAGTTATTGCTGTGTTTCCTTATAGGGTTGGCAGACTCTAATTTGCACAATCTTCTATCCCTACCTCCTTTGAACTCTGCAACAAGGTGGCCATCTGCATTAGCGATAATATGATGGACAAAGCCCAAAAATACAAACGAGTAGCTCCATCAGAGGTTCCCATGTGTACAAGACCCACGCTTCCTTATAGGGTTGGCAAACTCCAATTTGCACAATCTTCTGTCCCTAATCCTTTGAACTGTGCAACAAGGTGGCCATCTGCATTAGCGATAATATGATTGTGGACAAAGCCCAAAAATACAAACCAGTAGGTCCATCAAAGGTTCCCATGTGTCCAAGACCTCTATGACAAAGTCGGACAAGGAAGAGGACAAGGGCCATAAGGGCCTCAATATAGGTGAATTGGCTTTGAACCTTCTTAACAACAATGGAGGGCGGGTCCATCAAGAGAGGTGCCGAGCAAGCCCCACCTATTTCCTAGAAGAGAATGTTTAGTGTAGGGTCTACAACGGAAATCACTTGTCTAATGAGTGTCCACACACATGGGCAAGGCCACCATCGCTCTACTATGCCCATTGTGCGAGATGGGGTAACCATGACACATCTTAATGCAAATTCCCTTTCATGGCTGTCTAGAACTCTTACTAGCCCCAACCACCTCTCGTTCTAACTACAGCCCCAAACCCCGTAACTAAACACAATTAGCAATGCAAGGTGCCATAGCCAGTGATGTAGGCTAGTACAGGACCCTATTGTACCCTTATCCCCACCACAGTCCTAGGTCCCCAGCTGCCTCCACTTTGCATAACATCAAGTAATTGTGGTGGAATTACCTAGTGAGCAAGACTATAGGCTTTTGGATTATTCTCCCTATGAGGAGGGGTTAGGTCATCCTGGATCGATAAGTCACTATATTCTACATGATGACCAACAAGTCCCTATGGACCAGACAACCCTAATCTCCCAAAGGGCTAGAGACATGAATGCTTTGGCACGACATCCTCCAATATAGTGCTTTACGTGCCAGGGTCCATATAAGGCTAGTGAATGCCCAAGGGGGTAGCCAATCCTCTGGGCTCATGCTTTAAGTGCCAAGGGCTTCAATTCTTGAAACACTGTCCATATCAATACCTTACACTAGTGGTGCCATCTCCCAATGCCCTGGCTCCCTTATGTGTGGGTTGCAGAGTGGAGCACCTATTCAAGGACTGCCCACTAAGGAGGCGTGCAACACTGACCTCTCCTCCCAAGAGTACGGCATATGGTTGTTGAGTGTAAAGGAAGGGCAAGTGGCCTTGGTATCGTTAAAAGGTCATAACCAGAATGCAAGCAAGGCCCTGGGCAAGGAGCTCAAGAAACATTCTAAGAGATATAAATCCACCACGTCTCAGCCTCATGACACTAGCCGGCTGACTCGAGACAACACTCAAAAGGCTACCAAAGTGGGAAATGTGACAGACCAAGTGCTTAGCCAAGATGGGTCAGATGAGGACATGGCTACATTAGCCACTTTGGCTTAATCTGAACAAGTCCCCTCCCCCAGTTGCCCTAAGTCACCATCTTCCTATTGAGAGGTCAACTGGCCCATTAAATCTCAGGGCTTAGCATCTCCCTATGCTCAAAGGGTACTTATCCCAACCCAGTTGTAAAAAAAAACCGGCTTCTAGAAGCATAGAACCTAGTGTGCAAGCGCTAGGAGAAATTTGAGTAGAGGCTCAGAAGCAATAAAGGCATAGATACCATTCACCTGGACATCTAAACCACAAGTAGGGGCACCGAGGTACTTCAAGTGCCTAAAAGAGTAGAGGAGGAAGAAGTCCTGCTACCACAGGGGGGCCTGGTCTCCTCCAGTGGATGTTTGAAGAAGACCCTACTCTGCAAAGCTTAAGAGAGGATGATGCCCAGACCTTCTATGCTTGAATGAGCCATTGTCAGCTGGTCGTAAACCATCTAGTGATCCATAGGACATAGTAGGACTAGCATCCTTCTTATTGACAGAGGTTAAGATGCCTATAGCTTCATTACTTTGATGGAATCCTACCATGAGGGACATCTTTGATTGATGAATGAATGGGCGAATTCTGAGTCTAGAACCTATTGGCCCATAAGAAGTGCTACCACCTCCTAAGGATGGCCAGAACCATCTTAAGGTCCTAGAAACAAGCTAGGTTAGTATTACGAAAGTGATGGCATGAATGCAGTGATCCCCATATCTTTTACAATGCCAAAGTTGAAGCAATACTAGATGGGAGAGCTAGTGTTATAGTGTCTGTACCAAGGAGTGTTGGGAGAAGCGGGGAAAACCTAGAATTAGCTACCTTGGTGTGATGCAGCTAGCCGATGGTAGAACAGTTAGACCCCTAAGCGTCCTAGAGGGGAAAAGATAAAGGTTTTTGACTTCACCTACCCGATTAAGTTTGTAGTGATGGATTTCACTCAGCAGTAGCCAGTTGATATTGGTTAGGCCTTTCCTATGAACATCAAGACTGGTGCATGGCTGGTGGCTAACAGATCGTATCTATTTATGCCAAGGCAAAAAAGTCATGAGGGTTGACCTTCAAACTTTCAAGGCACACCCCTCATTAGATCATCTATTTGCTGGCCAAGTCAAACACCACAAAATGAATGGCATCCTTGAAATTTGTACAAGCATGTGAAGCAGGGGATGATGGCAAGAAAGAAATTAAGGCCAAGCTAGCAAGGATGGAGGCAAGCCATGCATAGAGGAGGCCTGAGATACAAACACAAAAATTAGGCAAAGACATCAAATTTCTATTCTTAAGGCACTATGGAACTTGAATATGACACTGACAATATAATAGTAGATCCTACTCGAGTGTCACTAACCTTTCACGTGAAGAATAAGGAGGTGATCACATGCGATACACTCATTGACCTGAGTGCCAGCCACTTCTTCATTTCACAAGATCAATTAAAATGGCTACCACAAGTACCCCTCAGATCCAAACCTGAAAGTGTACAAGCAATTAATGGGAAACACCTACGTACTCTAGGGTATGTAACGATTAATGCTATAGTGAATGACCTGGTAGTTTCAGTGTGCTATTACATGTTGCTCGTATGTACCATCAAAGAACATGTGATATTGGGGCAGGGTTGGTGCTGGCAAATCGAATGCCAAATCCATTGGCATCGGTGAACAACCCTTCTTACCTACGATGATCGCACTATGATGGTACTCCTTCAAGAAGAGGATAGAAAGAAGAAGGAAATTGAAGACTCTTCCACCCCATCAATTATGAAGAGACACCCGCCAATATGGTCAAAGGCCAGGGTCCTCCACCCCAGCTGCCCAACAACCCAGATAGAGCAGGTCCCTCCAAGCAGGCCCCCCAATTGTAGAAGGATGCCGATGCAAAAACCAGAACCATCCACATAAGAACTCATTTGGGTTTGTAAAGATAGGCCTCGTCATCCCAAGACAACTCTTCCACCTCCTCCACCAAAGTCCACGCCCCCACATAAGCCTCATCAAAAGAGCCAACCATGCAGAAAAAAACAAAAGTCGCACATGCAATGGATGTCAAAGTGACTCCTATTAGGTTCTTGGAGTCATGAATAGTTGCGACACAGCTTGAGTGGCCAAAAACACCTTGTTATTAAATACAAACACAGAGAGACTCTGGTCACACCTCTATAGAGTTTGTAGGCCTTACATAAATATAAAAGACTCTTCTATGGACCCTAATGAGTAGCTACTCAGAAACACAATATGTGGAGACTCAGAGAGCTTCAAAAGCTCGGAGAAAAAGACCGACGTTGCACCATATAAATCATCACAAAGCCACCTCAACAAATCCTCCAAACTGGCAGAAGTAAACTACCATATTCATGTTCTACGTTGAAGCTAGTTGCTCATTGGTCCATCACCTACCGCCATGCACCACACCCACTGAAGCCAGGTGGTGAACCTAGACCACCATTCCACTATTCCATGATTTACCAAATGAGCCAGTCATTGAATTCTTTTACTACCCCTCCTTGCCTAAGGTACTACCATATGAAGCTCCTCCAACAATCCCCCTTGAAGCCGAAATAGGAGGAGGTAGAAAACAACAATGCTCTATTGCGTCAACTAAGAATTCACCAACAGAAAAACCAAAACCTCCGAATCATAGTCATCAAAATTGTTTGAACAGAGTAGTACATAATCTATTCACTAGGAGCCAAGATCATCTAATACAACTGCATGTTTACAACAAACCAATGCAGTTCTAAACTGTGTCCAAAACTAAAAAGCCCAATCTTGATCATCAAAGGTCGCTTCAACCATTCCAACAACTTCTTCTTTCAACTTTGACCCTTCTGCTAAGCATGCCTTATCTTTCATAAGCTGTTCCTTCTGCTTTTTATAATAGTATTTCTCCATATGTCCTTCATGACCCCAGTAATGGCACACTCGAGAGTCCTTTCTTGAAGTTTTCTTCTTATCTTTCACAGTATATGCCATATCACCATACAAATGGAGCAAATCTTCATGCTTTTCCTCACTTAAAAGCAAGCCCACACAATCTAATGAGTATGCATCATCATCTAACTTGAGGATACGTTCATTTTCACCATATCTCGATGGTAGAGCCGAGATCATGTAACGCCTTAGAAGGGATGGCATGCAGTTGAGAAAGGTGCCAAGATTCTCAATTTCTCCCATCTTCAGATCGAAAAGCTTCTGCTTCAAAATTACTTTGGAATGCTTAATCCGTAATCCGAATAGCGTTTCCAATATCCTCTAGTTCTCTACTGTGGGTTTCTTCACGTCAATATGATGAAAGTAATCTGGCCTGATTGCCCTTCCAATCATTCCAATTGCCTTGTCATTCTTCTAGTTCCATGTAAGTAAGTTTTGTTCAGTTTCTAGCTTCTTCTATAAACCATCTACAAGATTCCAAAGGGCTTTTTGCATTACATACAATCGAGTTGATAATTGCCAAGAAGTGAAATTAGGGTGTGTAAGCTTGATGAGCAAACTCTCTGACGACTTCTCCATCTTGTGAACCTCCATCCCGACATTCAGGGACCTTCTATAATTGCTCTGAAGCAAGCTTTGGTCAACAAATCAATTGGTGCTCATCTTCTACTATGAACATGACTATGCGGTCGTCTGCAAGCTCCAAGAAAACAACTGACTTCGAGTTTGTAAGATCCTCCTCTGAGAGACTTCTTGGACATGTGGATTCAACACGCACTCCACAACCTTCCACCAGATCTCTACGCTTGGCTCTGATACCATTATTAGGTTCTTGGAATCATGAATAGTTGCAACACAGCTTGAGTGGCCAAAAACACCTTCTTATTAAATGCAAACACAGAGACACTCTAGTAGCCGTACCTCTACAGAGTTTGTAGGCCTTACATAAAATACAAAAGACTCTTCTATGGACCCTAATGAGAAGCTTCTCAGACACACAATATGTGGAGACTCAGAGAGCTTCAAAAGCTTGGACAAAAAGACCGAGTTAGTATGTTGTTGCACCATATAAACCATCACAAAGCCACCTTAATGAATCCTCCATTCTACCAAAAGTAAACCGCCATATTCATGTTCTATGTCGAAGCCAATTGCTCATTGGTCCATCACGTCACTGCCATGCACTGCACCCACTAAAGCTAGGTGGTGAACCTAGACCATTCCACCACTCCATGATGTACCAAACAAGCCAATCACTGAATTCTCTTACTACCACTCCTTGCCTAAGTTACTCACTACTATGAAGCTTCTCCAACAACTCCTAAAGGCCCAAGGCTATTATCAAGGGCAACGACAAATTTGGGTTCCCAGGGACCCAAGGGCATTTAGCCTCAGCAAAGCAGAAGGACCCATAGATGGTCAAGCTCCAAACGAAGAGATCCACAAGAACCTACTCCACTTATAAAATTAAGGGAAGAAATGTTACAAATTTTTTTGTTTGAAGGAAAGCAATGTTACAAATGATATTTTTTTGAAGGAAAGTGGTCAAAGAAATTTGCATTACCTTTGTGAAATCAATCAAAATTTCCATGAAGAATGAGTTTTTAAAGAATGGAACGATGAAGTTGAAGATGGAGATGGAGTTGGAGTTCGAGTTAGAGATGTGAGATTTTCAAGTTGGATGATTATACTTGAGCTTAGCCTTTTGAATTCAAGGATTTTGGAAGTTGTGTATAATACGTTGAATTTATGGTTTTGATGCGATCGAAAGGGATACACTATGAGTGGATGTCTTACTATATGTCTAGGAGCCTCCCTAAAGTCCTTCCTTATCGTATATTTTGATAAAATACTTTTGTTTATATAGGGGATAGACCTAAGAAACTTCCTAGGTACATGAAGAAGATAGGGGAGATGTGGAGGCACATACTTTTCTCTAAAGAAAGTATCACTTTATGCAAAGCTGGAAACATTACAAGCTTTGTAGTGATATGAGTCACTTTCGGTGGGAAACTCCAAAAAAGGTCTCTTGCTTTGGAATCGTTCTTCTTTATGAATATTGTACTAGAATGTCATTTAGTACAAAATAGTAAATGAGAGAGAGAGGGAGAGAGAGAGAGAGAGAGAGAGAGCGAGAGAGAGAGAGAGAGAGAGAGATGTCATACATTATTATGAGATCATTACATGAATTCTCCTAATCTTGTGTATCAAGCCTTGGCACTTGTTATAGTGCCCACATAAAAAGGGGTGCCACACATGGTTTACATATATTGATACATTAAGTGCACAATCAAGACTTTTTGTCACAATGAAAAAAGTGCACAAGTTGCTAGGGCTTGATTAGCCACCATGCAACATGATGTTGTTCTTTCGGTGACTAGGATCTATAAATTTAAATTATTAGGAGGATTTCGAAGCAAGTGAGGACACATGTAGAAAGCTTTTCAAAACCATGTATGCAAGGGACCATGTACATTTGTAAGTGGGCTATTAAAAGGAAATTTTAGCCTAAAGGTAAAAGCTTTGTAGAATGATCTTTGTAAAAAGCCAGCCAATTGAGTTAACTTTTTTTTAAAAAAACTTGGAAATTCACATAGGAGAATCCAATCCTCCACTACATGAATACCTCAAAGGAGGACGCATCCTCATAAATAAAAGTTTTGTAAAGTAAGAAGAGGGACGGGGCTCTCAAGACCCTTGCCTTGCCTTTCCACCTCCCCTCTACTTATTTTAATACAAAGTAATAGAAAGTAGCTATGTACTATCTAAAAGGGCATTCCCGCGATGAGAGGCTCAAAGTCCATGATTTTCAAGGCTGTATAATAGGAAGCTCTGTGAAGAACAGAAAAGATTTTCTTGAGGAAAAGAAATTCTGACAATAGTACCCAACTTTTATTTTCTACACTATCCTGAAAGTGCACTTTGGCACAAAGCTTGCAACGTCCCTAATGGGTTTGGTTAATTCTAAAAACCTATATCTTCTAATTCTTGCATCCGATTTTCATCGTGCACCTATGGATTCACCCATATTCACTAACCTATGTTGCTTCCCTCTACTCGCTTGTTGCTGCGATCCCTCCATGTCAACTTCTCCTCCTCTCTCCCTTTAGCCTCTCCCTTTCGCAACCCTGGCTTTTAGGTCATCCCTTTATAGTTGGAAGCGGAAGGATCGGGAAACGTCGTGCGAGGGTGGAAGGGGGAGGACTCAGCATGTGGTGACATGACATTGTTTCATTTTTCACCTTAATCTTTCACCTTGCATATCCGTGCACCTCACTAATGGCAATAGAAAATTCAAGAACGCTTGCGTGGGAATGTGCTATTAAGGGATAATAATATGGTGGGAAATGTGGAACATGGGAAAAAGTAATATTTCCCACCATTTCTAGCGTTTTCCTATGATGTGGACATCTCTTCACATCATAAGGATCTAGCCCTCCCTCTTTTCGCACAAACACACCAAGGTCAAATGTTGGGGGGAAAGGTGAGAAATTACAACGGGCCAGAGGTGTCATGAGGCCACCCGTGAGGTGTCATGAGGCCTGAAAGGCGGTGGTTATATGGAAAAGACACTTAGGGCGGCGATACACAAGCGCTCGCCCATCGTAGGGAAGGGGCGAATGCCTATGTGGCATTGACGTGGCAAAAAGGAATTGGTAGTGCAAACAAACAGCCACCTATTAGGATGGGCAAGCAACCTCCCCCGTCGAAGCGCAAAACCAAGATTAGAACCTGAGACCATCGAATAAGATTTTATGAAAGCCTTGACCAATGCCAATTTCAGCTATGTTGATCTGACTGTGCACTTTGTTTTTATATGATTTGTCCGGCTGGTGTGTAAACAAACCCGGCCCATCACCCATCCTCACCCGGGCGGGCGTGGGCGGTGTGGAACCAGTCTTAGTTTCCCACAAAACCGCTGATGGTCATAAGGCCTCAAGGCGGTGGTGTGCAGTGCCTTGCATATATATATATATATATATATATGTATGTAACTTCCATCTCTGCAAAGGAAAGAGATGGGCGATGTGCAACTGAAACAAGACTACGCACAACTGGACTCTCTCCTTCACAAGAGCATCACCCCCCGCCTCATCGCCTTCTCTGTGTTCTTCTTCATCACCTCAGCCTCTTTCCACCACCCCCCATCTCCGCTTTCCCCCTCCGCCTCCCCCTCCCCCTCTCTCACAACCTTCCTCCTCTTCAATGGCCTCGCCGCCTTCTCTTCCCTCCTCGGCCTCCTCGTCTCCGTCTCTCACTTCCTCTCCTCCTCCACATCCCCCCCCCAACCAGACGTTTCCGCCCTCCGCCTCCGCCTCCGCCTCACCGCCCACCTCTCTAAAACGGCCTACGGCATGATCCTCCTCACTCTCGCCGTGGTGTTCCTTGCGCTGGCCTTTCCTTTCGGAGGGCTCACCGTCGCAGGGGACTCCCAGTCTTTACGGTATGCGGTCATTATTCCCTGTGGAATAGGAGGTTTCTTCTTTCTGCAGACGCTGTCTTTCATGGTAAGGCATTTTCTTTTGTCCTGGTGGGGGTCATTCAAGTATGATGCAGAACTTTGGAGAGCCATGAAAAAAGAGACCCTTTTCGGTTTGCTAATAGCGAGGTGGCTAGAGAGTTGAGATAGATGTGAATGTATAGCATAGTGCAGGTGGTTCTGCTGATAAAAGGCATCAGGATTCCAAAAACCATGATCGTTTCTAGGGTTTTCCATATTGATCAAACAAATGTAAATCTAAAAGCTCTAATACTGAAGCTCATTGAAATCTCTCTTTTGTAAATTTTCATATCCATTAAGGTGAATCATACCGTCTTTCATATAATCGTTCCGTTTTGATATTTCATCATTCCACCCAACATTCTCCCTAATGGAGGGAAGCCCTTTGTTAATTTGGGCCAGCAAAGCTGATTTCTTATGCATGTATAGGTTGAAAAGTTTCATGTGCTTTAGCTTAATTGTTAGAGGGGCCTTTTTGCAAGTATCTTTATCCTAGGTGCCACAAGTATGATGTTAGAGAAAACCACTTTTTTGTTTGTGTGTAAGATGGACTCCATGATTTGTAAAGCCTTGGAAATAACTTTTGCATATCCATTAAACAACTTTGATGAAACAATAATTCACATAATGGATTTAAAGCAACAATCGTAAACAAACCTTCTTTTCCTCATCGCTAATGATTCATATGAACCACTTAGCTTAGAGAGCAAAAGTTTGAAGAATTGTATGCGTTGATCTTGATGTATTTGTCTTTATGTGCATTAAACCCACTTCCTTCAACTTTCGACAAAACCTTTGATCCAATAATTATTGTCAATATAAATACTTGTTTAGCCTTAGTATGCTCGCACAAAGATTTTATAAGTAGCTTTCAATTGGCAGGATAATGGAACTTATAGTTTGTTAGTGTCTATAATTGGTTTGACAAACCCATAGGGTAGATTTGGCTTATGAATTGCTTCTTGTATACTTGAATAGCAAGCACCATCTTCATTGCCTCTAGGTACAAGGTACATCATTCAAGAAGTTATCATTATTTTCCTTGGATTGGTAGCGTTTGTGTGGTGAGTCATTGGATTCTATTATAATGATGTGAGTGTAAGAGAATACAAGATCATGTGTTCACTACTACGCAAGGTTCACATATCATGTCAAAACAGGAGAGCTTGATCCGTAAAAGCAATTCTTCCCTCACATGACTTTCTTATGATCACACAACTTTGCACAAGACAATAATTCATTGCGTGTGTGCAAATATTAAGAAAATACCCTAGATATAGAGAAAGAACACTCAAATGTATAGCTAAAGAGATGTGTATTGAAGTACAAAACGTACCAACATCTCTAGCATATTGTTAATGGGGTAAGGTAAGGCACCAAAACTGATGTAAACTCCTCTATGCCACGTGCCCTTAGGTAAGTTTTAGTAGCTACCAAGGATCAACATGGCATGCTCACCTTCTATGCACCAATTGTAGCTCTTCTGGGTTTGTCCCTATGTTGTGCCTTGGAAGGCTTAATCTCTTGCAAGCTAAACTAATTGATGCTCGAGGGGACCACTTATAACCTCCAAGACCGACGAAGCTATGCTGACTAGCCCCAAAACCAACTCGACCAAATTGCCAACTATAGTCTATGGGATTGTTACTAATCTGCTTCTTTTCCCTATTTAACCGCTTGTTGTTGGTGCCATTTGCTACTACTGGCTTATCCAATCCATTGGTGGCCCATGTCCCATGCTCATGGTTGGGCAGATACAAGTAGCCCTCAACGTGGGCATATAATTAGCTAATGATGATGACAAGGGTGACCCATGAGGATGTTGTAAATCTCATCCAAGGACGGTACTCTATTGCCCATGCGATAGAGAAGCTTCATTCCATTGCTCTGTCTTCCATCCTTCTCATGTTGGGGCTCACAAGTGGACAAGCGACCTTATGATTCCAATGCCCCTTCGCATTTAGGCCAACACCCGCTCGTTGAAGCAAATGCTCCAACTCCTTGAGAAGATCTATCTGGAACAATTTGAAGGCATCCTCCATCTCTAGTCTTAAGGGATTTCACAGGGATTTCGCAACTCTTGCTCTCTAGATCCGGATTCACACTGGTGAACCATCTTGGAACACTGTCCATGAAGTACCAATTGCCTATGGCACCCCAAATCTCAATCACAAATGTGCAAGCTTCTTTGTCCGCAAATGTCAAGCTCATCATCCATCTGATAGATGACAATCCAACTATCCCCCTCAGAAACTAAGAATAGACTAGATCTTGCAAAGCACCTTGCCTAAGGGGGGTCTTCCAACCTGACATTAAAGTGGCAACATCTGTAACCTCATCCTTGAAATCTTGCATTGTAAGCTCCCTACTCTTCAGATGAGGAAAGCAACAAATCTAGACATTTTGGGAAACAAGCACAGAAGGACAACCAATCAAAGCTGACATGACAATTGTCAACATGGTAACAGAGGTGGTGGCTCTATCTTGCCAAGATAAGTTTGTAGGTTGAGGGGTCAAGATGTTCCTGGTAGGTGCGTTGCTCAATCATTGGATCCAAGCACGAGACCAGTACCATTGACAAAGATGTAGGTGCTCATTCAAAGATGGAGATTGATAAGCTAGTGTTCACCACCAAGGGGAGCCTGGCCATAGAGTTACACAAATATGCTAAAGAGGATGGTACTTCTAGGAGGTACCTTGTTTGCTACAATGGTAAGCAACATCAGACTAAGTTTGTAGAGTATATTTCCTCTAACTACTTTATAAATGAGATGCAATAAATTATGTTTAGGTGGTTGTCTGTACATGACTTGTAAGTTGGTTTAAAAGCCTCTTGTACAAACAAGATTTCTCATTACAGAGGCTTTCTGTGCCTACTGCAAGATTACCCTGAGGGTTGTTAATAAAGACTTTGATAAGTTCGAGTATTTGACTAGTTGAGGTGATCAGGAGGCTTCTCCAAGTTGGCCTAGTTGCATGATACTAGAAGGACCAAGTGGTAATCCTGATGAAGGGATCTGGAGGATCAAAGGAGGAAGATTGTACCTGTGAAGCACCAATTGGGGACAATACTTCCCTACAGGTAATTGAAGGAATTCTTGCTAGCAGGGATACCCCCTTACCCTTTGATCCATCCTTGGCAAAAAAAAAAAAAAAAGCCAGCTTGCTCTTAGCTATAAAGGCCTTCTTGTCGGCATTATTCCTGCCTTACAGGCTCATCTGAGCCTCTTTTTGAAGCAATAGTGGGCCTAGATCATCGAACATGATTAGCTTCAACCATCCTCAAACATTATTAGCCTTAACCATTCTCTTGCAATAAGAGTTGGCACAAAACCTCGATGACTTTTGGAAAGCTTATTGACTAATGACTTTACCAATTGATTGTTGTCTACCTCATGTCCCTAATAATCTTCTCCTTTACAAGGAAGTCATGAGTGGACTCTTCTTCCCCGATAATTGATTATAAAGCGTGATGATTCTCGCTATGTTCTTTGTCTTATAGAACTCCTTCAAGATCTCCCATGTTCTCCACTAACATGGGATGTCATTGCATCCATAGTCATCTTAATAATCATGAAAAGTGTGACCGCATCCTTCAATTTCCCCTCCTCACACTCTCTAGGTCTACTAGAATTTTGACTTTCTTCGTAGCATCTACTAAATTGGTAGGTTTTACCTTCTTCCTTATGTCACCTCCTAGATTTCCCTAGCCACTAAATGGCTTTGAATCTTCACCTTCTAGATTGGATATTTGGTCCCATCTAACTTTCCAACCTTGCTGCTAATATGGCCTGTCGTTGCATCCACAATATTCCTAGTAATCATGAAGAGTGTGACTCCATCCTTCAATTTTACCTCCCTCACACTCTCTAGAGCCGTTAGAATTTTGACATTTACTTGTGGCATCTACTAAATTGACAGGTTTTACCTTCTTCCTTATGTCACCTCCTAGATTTTCGTAAGCCACCAAATGGCTTTAAATCTTCACATTGGATAGTTGGTCCCATCTAAGTTTCCAACCTTGCCAAAGTTTGGAACGGTTGAGCTAGATGTCTTGCAAATCTATAACTAATCCCATGCTAGAGAATATAAGATCATGCATCCACTACCACATAAAGTTTCGATACCATGTCAGAGCAAGAGGGCTTGATAGTTATAACCAACAATAGAAGACTTCTTGAGGATTACTACTTTGAAAAAAGCAATAGTTCACTTTATGTGCATGCATATATTAAAAAAGCACTTTAGGTCTAGAGCTGTAACAATAAATTATATAGCCAAAAAGAATATGTATTGATGGCAAAATCTAGTACAAAACCTACTAATACATGTCCTGTAAGAAACCATTGTGTTGGGATATGACACCAAAACAATCTCCATAGGCTATAGGCTATAGTGTTGGGATATGACACCAAAACAATCTCCATAGGCTATACGCTATAGTGGTTCATCTTTTGTTAGTACCCTGGCACACATATAAGGGCTACTTTGGTAATATTTTCCTCCTCCTCTAACACATATAAGGGCTACTTTGGTAATATTTTCCTCCTCCTCTAACACTAGATCCCCTTCATTTATTCCTCCTTTATTGAACTACAATGCCTATAAAAGCATTAGAGTTGGACATTGATTATTGTTTTGTCTCTCTATCCATCCCTTACCATTTTGTCGGACCTACTTTCCCTTATTTTATAAATTTCAAGACTTGGAGCCAAGAAACTTGCAGGCAGATTTAAAAAGTTCCATTAAGCATTTTTTATGTCTTGCTGGGTAGAATAAAAATAATTGGGGGTTAGTGACTTTGGTGGTTAGCCAAGATATGAGCTTGTGTGCTCAAGAAAAAAAGATGGAGACGAAGGATGACAGAGATAGTGACGACAAAGGAGCCTTTGAGGGTAACGCTAGATCCTTACACTCGTACTTTGCCTCTCCCATCAACCCACTAGATGTCTCTTTCGACTTACCTCATCGTCTGTATGAGCCAGATTTTCTTTCGAAATTCTCCCATGACTTCGGTGCATGCATTTCTCCCCAGCTGCCAGACAACATGAATATATCTGATGACCTTTGCTTCCTTGCACTTGTTGCTAACCTTGCTACATAATGTGAGTCGCCAACTTCTCGCTATGGAGCTCGACCAAGTTCCACGGTGGGAGAGGAGGAAGAGGAGGAGCCGTGTGCCCCTCTTATGCGCATGTAGATTAGAAGCCACGAGGTGGCTTCTTCAGTCTCCCCCTAGGAACACAGGCTTCTCCTAGCGCTCCTAGTATAGATGGGTCCATGGCTGCTAGGGAGCTACACAAATCCCACCCCGCTCAGACTCCCCAATGCAGAGACGCAATCGGAATTGGTGAAGGAAGAGCTGTAGGAGCCTCTATTAGCCCTGCCTCCAATCAGTCACACAGTCAAGGTGGCAAAGGAGGAACCTTACAGCTGATAAAGCAAGAACCAGTGGACACAGTGCAAATGCAAATGGCGATGGTCTACCCTCAGCGAGTGGAGGCTCTGCAAGTAAAGACCAACAAGGAGATAGGAGAGATATTAGGTAGACTCTGGGAGAGTCAAGGCTATCCATGACCTATGAGGAAGAAGCTGAGGACCTCCTGACATCGGGCATCGCAAAATCCAAGCATGCTGCACAACTAGATGCTCATGGAGCACAGCGATCTAATGGAGAGGATCAAATAAAGGTAAGACTATAATGGCTTTCTTGGATGATAATCTCCTTCAAGACTCTCTAGTGTGGCTAAGAACTCATGCCTTAGTGGGCTTTCTGCCCGGGGTTAGACCTCCCCAGGCAGAAAGCCCTGGTGATTTGGTCTGGGAGAAGTATTGAGTGTAGAGCATGTGGCCCTGGTGATGTGGCACTAATGATGTGGCAGATGATGTGGTAGGTGATGTGTCCCGATGATGTGGCAATGGTGACATGGTAGATAGGTTGCTGACATGGCCTATCTAAGCTGGCTTACTGACGTGGCCTATCTGAGGTGTTCTATTGACGTGGTAGTTGTGGCTAAGGTGCCACATGGCTTGAGTCAGTTGTGCCACGTGTCAATAGGTTTGACCAACCCTTGGTGATAAGGTTGGGTAACCTTGGGGATAAGACGAAGGCCACGTGTCGGGCAAGGGGGTTGCCACATGTCAGTTGTGTGGAAACCTTAGCACTCTAAGGAAGAACTTTGAGGCAATGGCAATGCAGAGATAGATATGGTGCTGGAGCGGTTATGAGCTCGGCATTCAAAGGAACTTTTGAGCTGTGGGTCATTGTAGGAGGGACGCGGGCTTGCCATCGGGAGGTTGTTGAAGCTAACGGTCGTTGAAGAGGTAGATCATTGGAGCATGCTATGGGAGGCTTGTTGCAATCGTAGCGTCTACTGAAGCTTGCTGAAGCAGATTGCTAGAGCCCATTGTTGCTGGAGATGCTGGTCTTAGATGCCATTAGGAGGCCATTTGTCAGCTAGCTGGAGCACTGAAGAGAGCTTGTTCATCAGCTACTTACAGAGGAGCATTGGCTGACACTATTAGGGGTGGAGCGCTACTAGTATCTTGAGGAGCCATTGAGTGTCTGCTGTTGGCTAGGCTGAGTGTCGAAGAGAGCCGTCTGAGTGCATGGGGATGTGGAAGCTCTTGAGGTCGTAGAAGTCATTAGCCTTTGCACGAGAGTTGGAGTTGCAATAGTAGATAAGATGATGAGTGCCTTAGGCACTGATAGGAGCTGCTGGTGGAGGTCTGTTTTAGAAGGTGTACAGGAACCAATCTCTCTCAACCCATAGACTCTCTCTCTCTCTCAAGCCTTAGATCTCTCTCTCTCTCTCTCTTAAGTATAGGCTCCTAGTTCTATATGTCTCTCACACTGTAATAAAACTCTCTCTCATAAGAAGAAATGAGTTGAATAAACAACTCAAAGAATCTCTCTCAAATAGAGATGAACTAAGAATTCCTCTTAATACAATAGAATTCCTCTCAATGAAATGAACGAAAATTCCTATTAAATGGACGGAAATTTCTTACAAAGGATGGATGAAGATCTCTCACCAGAAGTGGACTCTCACGAAAAACACTCAAGAGAACTCTCAATCTCACAATCTCTCTCGCACTCTCAAGGATCGCAATGCCTCAGCAAAAGGCAAGGGAGCTCTAATACCATGACAAAATATGAAGAGGGGAGAGGAGAAGAGTGGAGATGAGGACAAAGGGCACAACTAGAGAGCACACCACAAATGACTAACTGTACACTAAATTTAGTTGAAAAAATAGAATATATACAAACCCATTTAGGGTTAGGGTTAGGGGATCTAACCCTTTCCTTTATAGCACTCTATAAGGTTAGTGCTATGCACATATGATCGCATGATGGTGCTATGCACACGTGATCACATGATGTTGAGCGTGAACTCCCAACAGCCCGTGTGAGATGTTGATCCTCACCATGGTGATGAGGTTAAGGAAATTTCACACTAAGCGTGTGTGCATGGAAAGCCACTCATTAACTGCACTCAAGATTATTTTTTTGGGGGGCACAAAAGTAGAGTGTCATTATTGCTTTATAACATTTAATACATTAAAAAGATATCTCTTGGAATATCAGTTCTGACTATATCAGCACTTACCTCACAAAATAACACAAAACTATCAACTTCAAAAGGGCCTAAGAGGGGCTTCTCAAAGATGGAAGGAGAAGCTAGAAGTTTCCTCTTTGGAGTCAAGCAACAACAATAGTAGTATTTGTAGAGTGACCATGAGTAGCAGTATATCTCTAGAGTGACCATGAGCAGCAACAAGGACCTAAGAAGGGTCAATAGACATAGAAGCCAAGTCATGCCCTGAAATAGGAAGAACCACTGCAAGACCCTGGGTATGATCAGGAAGGGTAGAAGGAAACTGAGTAGAGAAGCCAGCACAAGGGCTGAATGTTGGCTCGAGGAGAGGCAGTGTATGGCTGATCTGTTAAGTCCACAGCTAAGGAGGGAGCTTTGCTGGAGAGGCTAACCACAGCAGAATGGAAGGGAGGGACAACAGCATCAGCAACAACAAAAGTGGTAGGAGCTTTGCTTGAAGAGCCATCAAGATGTAGAGAGGATGGTCTTGGAGAAGAGGTTAAGGGAGCACCAATTGCTGCAGCTTTCCTTTGTAGGAAGGGGGGTAGTTTGGCATGATCATCTGATATGAAACAAGAACATTGATGTTTGGAGATGTTTGAACTTAGTCTCTAGTGTTCAAGGTTGTTATCTTTTCCCATCCCACCATGAAGCAAACATGGCATCAATACAAATATCTATATGATTAAATTGAAAATTATTTCTAGAGACCCAGATGAACTAGAGAGCATGGGCCCTTATTAGAAACCAAGGCTCTCATGCCTTACTTTTCAAGCATCTTCTAGCAATATGGCTTTCTAGTTTATAGGTTCACCACACTCCATCTGAATGAAATTCCATACTTTTTTGGCATGAGGGCAAGCAAAAAATAGATGAAAGACATCCTCCATAGAGTTTAGATATCTCATACATTTTCCATCACCTTTAACAATGCTGAGTCCTCTAGGGTTAGACCAAACTGCTTTGTGAAGAATTAACCAAGCAAGACAAGACATTTTCTCAGGCACATTCCTATTCCAAATTTTGTGAAATCTGAGATACCATTTGGATTTGTCATCATTCAGTTTCCACTTGTTGTTAAGGGTTCTAAAAAGATCCTCCATAAGTTGGAATAGGTAATAAAGAGGAGCATCCTACCCAGTTGAACTCTTTGTGCATGCATAGTATTGAGCCTCCCTTCCAACTCACTTCTCCTTTCCATAATTCAAGTCTTCCCATGATCAATCTCTAATGTTGGTTGGTTAAGGAGAACTCCTTCTGATTTAAGCTAAGATTTCCACCTGAAAAGCTCTTTGTTCCAAAGATGACCCCAATATTGAAGACCTTTCTTGAATAAGATAGCTGCTACTATAAACTACTCATCTGTCAGAATGTCAAATCTAAATATTGAGGACACCCAAATAGAGTCAATGGCCATAAATGTTCCTTTGCCAGAGAAAAGGAGGTAAGATTTTATTTCTTCAAAAGCCCCCCAAATAGACTTCCACAGGGGACTCCCCTAAAAGAGTAGAAGTTTAAGATGACACAAAAGAGAGTCCCATTCCCATGTCCTGTAGAGATTGAATTATAAAATCCCATTTCAGCCTATCATAAGATTATCAAAATCAACTTTAAGAAAAAAAATATTGTGTTTAGTTTCCTTAGCATACTCAGATCCTTCCCATATATTAATAATGGCTTCAAGAAGGTGATGTCCCTTGATAAACCCCTTTTTCTTTGATAGAATCCAATGTTTCATTTTGACTTGAATCCTTAGAGCTAAAACTTTTGCAAATATTTTGTAGCTGCAATTTAACATTGTTAGAGGCCTCCAATTTTTAATCTCATCTTTGGGGCCCTCTTTACAGTTTGATAATGCTACCATTAATGTGAAGGGGAAGAAAACCTTTCACTTTACCTTCTTGCCATAATAGTAATAAATATGGGCCAACTAGTTCCCAAAAAGCCTTATAGAGCTCAATGGGTAACCCATCTTCCCCTAGTGTCTTACCATCTACCATGACTGACAAAGCTTCTTTCAACTCCTCCAAACTGAAGGGTCTCTCTAAGTAGGGTAGTTCAAAAGTTTAATTGCCTTCTCCCTTATAATTTGACAAAGTTGTCTTACTCTTTGAGTGTCATCATTAATGGGACATGTGCTGAGAGTAGTTTTTGAAAATGATGCTAGATGTATTCAATATTCTCCTCAGTGTTATTTAAGTGGGATGAGGGGAATCTCCTCTTGACGTCTTTTTCTTCTAATTATTTTGAAAGTTTCCTTAGTGGGTCTATCAATCTTACCAGCCCACCAATCTCTATAATAAACTTTGCATCATTTAACATGATCTGTTCTTGTTTTCTAAGTTTTTTTTTGCCTTATTTAGTTTTGCACGGGCCTCCTCATCACCAGCTTTGCCTTTTTGTTCTAATGTTATGATATGATCTTGAATGCAATCCATTCTTTGAGCTCTAATATGTGCCCTTTTCTTTCTAGCTATTCTTAGAATATTTTGATTATCCTTGACAGCAAGTGCCCAAGCATCTGAGGCTATGGTGTGCCTTAGAAAAAGCACAATGCCAAGCCTTATTTATTAGAGTTTGCACACTCTTTAACTGCACACTCTTTAAGTGGAAGAGTTTAGGGTCATATTTAAACCAGGAGGGACTTCTCTCACCAAAGCCAAAATCACACCTCAAAAAAATAGGTTTGTGATCTAACAAGCTTAAAGAGGAGTATGTTTCCTCTCTCAAAGATAGATGACTGTTAAATAAACTTTGGGAGACATAGAACCTATCTAATTTAGCATCCCTTCTGTTATCTCCAACTTGACTAGTAAAATCCCTGCTTGTGCTCACATCAATCAACTACCAATGTTCTTTGCACTCTTCCCATGAAAGCAATTTAGAACCTCTGATGCATGTGCCCTTTTCCCCATATTGAAATTTCCCATTAGAAAGCAGTTGCCACCTGCACACTATAGAGATTCCCATAGAGACCTCTTTTCTGTGGCTGAATTAGGAGCATAAAGAGAGATAACTGAGAGATTAATTCCCTTCATACAACATTGCAGCATTAACCATCTATTGTGGTCATCTATAGTGACTTGTGTGATGCTATCTTTGTAGTGGGACAAAATTCCAATAGTTGTGTCCCCTTTGCCCTCCTCATGTGAAGTGTAGTACCAAAATCTTCTTCTATCTATCACTTTAAGTCTATCCTCAAGAGTATTCCTACAAGCCTTGACTTCTTGTAATGCTAAAAATAGAGGTGATAAAGAGTTAGCTCTCAACTAGAAAGCTAACTCTTCACTTCTGCCAGGGTCCATAAGCCCTCTAACATTGAGAGTCAAGCAGGTTAACATTTTATCTAACATTCTTCTTTTGCCCCTTTTTAGCCCTGGGGTTAGGGTTGTTCACTTGCACTGTAGCTGCCTTGGATTGTCTTCTCTTGTGTTGTACCACTGTGAATGCCTTGCCTTGACTAGTGTCCTCCTGGGATGGTGCAATGATTTGGGTGCCCTTCCCTTGATCATCCTCTGACTCCTCCTCACTACCTTCTACCTCTTCCATGGCATCTTCTTTATTGACATCTTGCTTTGTGAAGAAGATGATTAAGTGCTGGATCCAATCTTGCTTTAGCTTTCTACTCAGTAAAACAAATGTGCAGAGTGGAAGGGATCGATTCTTGTTGCACTTAATCGCCAGGATTGTGGATAGGAATTATGCTGCTTCCTTGAGGATGAGGTCAATCGTGGGAGATAGAGTCAAAACACTTGTCCACCGAGAATTTGGATTTTGAGCGGATGGCCATTTTCTCAGTTGAGCATTAAAAAAAATGCGAAGACCAAGTCAAAGAGCCATGAGAATGTCTTCGACAATACTTGGCTATCATTCCAGAAGGATTGTGTAGAGGAAAGCATTAGGAACACTTATTTCATTAGTTTTGGACTCATATGTCTACATTTGGACTAATCCTAAAACTCCTTCCCAAATGGAAAGTTTACTTTATGAAAATGTTATTCAAGAATCAAAAGTTTACTTTTTGGCACTGTCATTTCTCCACATTATAAAATTTAGAATATCTCTCTATAATGTTGCACTTAATAGAAACTTAAATTAATAATTAAGTAAAAAATAATAGTTTAATTACATTTAAATTAATAAGTGTAATTTAAATGTATGAAAAAATTATATTGTATGCATGCATGCATGTATGCATGTATGTATGTATGCATGCACGTATGTATGGCCCATGTATGACATTAATTTACCATAAGAGTCCTCTAAAATTGTTAGATATCAATGTCCACTCTCGTGTAACTATGTGGGAACCAGCTAACTCTACTTGTAAGCCCCCCATATGAGGAGAAGGCATTTGAGTAGCTCCGTTATCCGGTAGGTCCTGGTTTGAATACCATATGAGGGCCATGTGTGGCTTGATGGCTGGATGGAGTTGGCACACTGCCAACTAGGCTACATGAAAGTGCGGGAAGGCATCCCATGACTAACTGTACTGAGGGTAGATGGACCATTTCTCAGGGCAGCCCCCTCTCGAGTTGCAGGGCCCGTTTGGAGCCCCAGATGATCCCGGATGGCTCTGGGCCGAACGAAATCCGTAGGTTAGTTGCTCTATTTTACGCCACGGTTCTATCGTGTGGTCGGTGGCCTATTTCAGGACCGACCCCCAGTCGACCGTTTTGGGCGGACTGGGTTAGTGACCCAATAGAAGCAAGTGCATCTGCAATCTTCTTCACCTTCATGTGGTAGTCATTGATGCTCATATTTTCTCTCTGCACATTATGCAACTCCTGCTTAAGCTACATTTTCTTGGCTTGCATATTTGTGCTATACATTTTTGTCAAAGTATCCCACGCCTCCTTTGGCATGCTTGCATCCTGAATATGCACAATCATAGAATCTGAAATACTGATAGACAGCCGGTACATAACTTTTTGGCTCTCTCATGCCATCCTACAACTCCATTTGATTGGGAACATTAGGAATAACTGGTTCTTGTCAACTCCACTAATGAACTCCCAATAGCCTTTTCCCTTAAGGAAATTCATCATTCTAAACTTCCATGTTGGGAAGTTGTTCTTGTCAAGCTTTTCAGTGACTATCTATGAAAGAGCATCAGATGCCATTACAAAACAGTGCAACACTGCAAAAAACACAACTTGTGCCTCACAAGGGCAAATCTGCAAAACTAACGAAAGTGGTATTTGACGACACAGTCACTTCCTAGTGATGATTTTGCATCAACAGGCAATAAGAATGATTCTATCACTCCCAATATCTCTGCGCATAGGCATACGATGCAATTTCTATGGCAACTTTTCACCGACCTGCAAAACAATGGTTGCATAGCAAAAATAGGGCACCTTTTTGAGTGCTTGCAGAAAACTTCCGCCACCAAAACAGGCCCCAAAATGGCCTTGTAGCATATACTACCTTCTCGCCACACCGCGAAGGGCATCCCAATATGAGATAGTGCACTTTTGCACTTTTCGGTTGTGCTACCTGTAGAGATTTGCTCCCAAACTCGAAAAAGAAAAGCAACATTGATCCTCTTACCAAGACACCGCGAACTTGGTTTGCTTTCTTGAGCTCCTTACCACGAACCAAGCTTTGATACCATGTGAAGAGAGTGGGAGAGAAGTAAGGAGTCTCACTTGGAGCTTTCTGACATACACAATGGGGGAATACACACAAAGGTGGAGGCTGAAAATAGTTTTCCCCTTCTTAGTTGTGAAAGCCAAAAGAGCTCTCTCTCAGTACAAAAGGAATAGATGAACCCTATATGTGGGTCTCAAAACAAACTCAGCTAACCTAGGTGGCATACTAACTGAGCCACTAACTAGAGTACATAAAGGTAGCTATCATCCAGCTATTATTCATGGGTGGTGTACCAACCGCATCTGCAACTAATAAGTCAGTGACATAAATGCACAATGGTCACCCTGGCATATCACGAGTAGAGCTCGATATCTCAACATAAAACCTACTAGGACCTTCTCCTGCACATAGTGATAATGCACCTCAATGTGCTTTGTTCTAGCATGATAGACTGGGTTATTTGCCAAGTGTATACTGCTCATGTTGTCACAATAAATGAAAACTAGCCCATCTGATGCATATCATAAAGTAGCTTATGCAACCAAGCTACCTCACATGCAGCCATTGCTGCACCCCTATACTCAGCCTCTGTGCTCGACAAGGCAACTGTAGGTTGTTTCTTGTTGCTCCAAGTGACTGTAGCACTTCCAAAAGAGAACATATATCCACTTGTAGATCGTCTATCAGGCTACCAACCCAATCAGCATCAGTGTATCCATGCAACTGTATCTGAACCCCAGTCTCATAAAATAGTCCATACTGCAATGTGGACTTCACATACCTCAGTATGCGTCTAGCTGCATCCAAATGCGGTTTCCTTGGAGCCTGCATAAACTGACTTACCAACCCAATAGCATAGCTCAAATTTGGCCTGGTAATAGTCGTATAAATCAAACTTCCTACTATGCGTCTGTACATAGTAGGGTCTACCAGAAGCTCACCTATATCTATGTTCAACTTCACATTCTACTCCAAAGGAAGTGAAATAGGGTTATAGCCTATCATCCCATATTTGGACAGGATGTCCAATCCATACTACCTCTGCAAGAGCCATATCCCACTTGTGGATCTAATCACCTCAATGCCCAAGAAGTAACACAGCTATCCCAAATCCTTCATCTCAAACTTCTACTTCAATAGCATCTTCACATAAAGGATATCTTCATCACTATCACGTGTGATGATCCAATCATCAACATAAATGACAATCTACATAATACATTTCTCTATTTTTCTCACATAAAGTGAGAAATCTGCCTTGGAATTCTGAAAGCGAATCATAACAAGATACTGTCCTATCTTGTCAGACCCTGCTTTGGGTGCTTGCTTCAAGCCATACAAGGCTTTCTTCAACCTACAAACAAACTCAGGATGAATAGCATGAACATAACTTGGTGGCTGCTCCATATAGACCTCTTCTTGCAAATCACCATGCAAGAAAGCATTCTTTACATCCATTTGATGTAAAGACCATCCCTTTGATGCAGCCATAGCAATGACTACTCTTATGGTTGCCATCCTTGCAACCGAACTGATTGTTTTTTCATAATCAATGCCATATGTCTGTGCATACCCCTGGACAACTAATCTTGCCTTGTATCTATTCACAGAACCATCTGCATTGTGCTTCACCTTATAAACCCACTTGCAGCCAATTGCATTCTTGTCTTTAGGCAAAGGCACCAATTCCCATGTAGCATTTGCTTCCAAGGCATCCATTTCTTCATCCATATCTTTCTCCCATTTTTCTTTTCCCATGGCTTGCTCAAAAGAAGTGGGTTCTGGTTCATGTATCACTTTGACCATATAGGCATAGTGAATGGCTGTAAATCCATCATATTTGTGCATTACTTTGAGGAGATCCTCTTGATCTCAATCTGCCATGGCGAAGGATGTGAACCACTGCTAGAGGACACTATAGGTCCACTAATATTTTGTGGTTACTGCTGTGAATTCTATGTATCATTACCATTTTGTGCATCTACATCATCAATCACATTTATTGGTTTATACCAGCTACTCATCTCATCAAAAACAACATCTTTGCTCACTGTAACTTACGAATAGAAGGGTTATAGCATCTATACCCTTTCTGCTATAGAGATAACCAATAAAGATGCACTTCTTAGCTTTTGGATCCAACTTGGATCTCAACTCATCTGGCACATGAACATAGGCAATGCAACCAAAAACTTTCAAATGAGAAATATATGGTTTCCTACCAGTATACCTCTCCTCTTGCGTCATGCCATGTATTGTTGCAGTGGGAGTCCTATTCATTATGTAGACTGCTGTAGTAACTGTTTCAGCCCAATAATAATCTAACAAGTCTTTTTTGTTAAGCATGGCATGGGATACCTCTCCAATATGCCTATTTTTCCTTTTTGCAAGTCCATTTTATTGTGGGGTATGACTGCATGAATATTGTTGCTTTATGCCATGCTCCTATGGAAACACAAACTCATTTGAGAGGTTCTCCCCCTCCATTTGACCTTAGGCATTTTAGTTCTAGGTCTGTTTCTTTTTCAACCATATCTTTAAAAGCTTTGAAATGCCCAAACACTTCACTTTTCTTTTTCATAAAATACACCCAAACTTTTCTACTGTAGTCATCAATAAAAGTGAAAAAATAATGATAGCCTCCAATAGATGCAGTTTTATTAGTCCACACATCAGAGTGGATTAATTCCAATTGCCTCTTACTCTCTTGAGCATGTCTAGGAAATGGTTTCCTTGCTTGTTTTCCAAATTGACAGGCTTCACATATCGTATGCATTTTTGCAACCTTGAACTTAGGCAATCCTGCAACAAACATTTTAAGTCGTTGTACATTAACATGACCAATGCGTTTATGCCAGATATCAATATCTGCAACTACTAGTCCACACATCAGAGTGGATTAATTCCAATTGCCTCTTACTCTCTTGAGCATGTCTAGGAAATGGTTTCCTTGCTTGTTTTCCAAATTGACAGGCTTCACATATCGTATGCATTTTTGCAACCTTGAACTTAGGCAATCCTGCAACAATATTTTGGGCCTACATCATTTTAAGTCGTTGTACATTAACATGACCAATGCGTTTATGCCAGATATCAATATCTGCAACTACACTGGTCCCATGTGCAATCATTGCTGTACTCAATTCACGCATGTCTGCATCCAACGTAAACATCCTACCCTTCTTCTTCCCTTTTGCTATCAAGTGACCTTTATTTTTCATATCCTCAACAAAGCATCCATGAGGATTGAATCTGACCTGCAAGCCCTGCTTAACCATTTGACCAATAGAGACCAGTTTGTTGGTGATATTCGGGACATGAAATACATCAGACATGTATTTCTTTTTTCCATCCTACATAGACAAAGGAATTTTACCAATCTGCACAATAGGATGTGCAGTATCATCACCAGTCCACAAATCCCGGTCTTTGCATTTTCCTTGCATCCTGCATCCATTTTGCATGACCTATCGTGTGGTTTGATGCACCTGAGTCAACATACCACACATCATTGCCATAGAATTGGTCATGCGCTGCACCATAAATAGATGCTCATTCTATCATCACCCTGTCTAGTAGAGGATGCATAATTGCCTTGCTGCAATTTTCCAATCATGATGTCATTCTGCTTTTTATATCTGTCTTTACCCACATGACCCATTTTACCACAGTAGTAGCATACAACATTGCTGTTTGCATTTTGGCCTCTTTGCCATCCACCGTGACCTCTTTGGCTCCCCCTTCCTCTAAAGTTACCATGTCCTCCTCCATAGGACAGGTTTTCTTGGAGGATTCAAGACAAAGAAGATGAAGAAGAGCCTGCAGAACCACAATGGCAACGGCCATTCCTGAAGTGGGTAAAGCAGCTTTTGGATGGCAGATAACCTCCAGCCATTGAGGAGGAACCATCCGAACACCACCGGTCAAAGAGATTAGAGGAGCAAAGAAGGGCGCAGGAACACTTGGTCAACTATGCTTTGATGACAGAAGTGATCCGTGCTGATGAACCCAAGTGTCTTGAAGAGGTACAGGGTGATGATAGGTGGATGGAGGCTATGTAGTCAGAGTATGGCTCCATAATGAAGAACAACACTTGGGACCTTGTGGATTGACCACCAAAACACAAGGTAATCGGAACGAAGTGGGTGTAAAAGACCAAGTACAAGTTTGACGGCACGTTGGATAAGTACAAGGCTCGGCTCATGGCAAAAGGATTTGCACAGGTACATGGTTTTGATTATCAAGATGCTTTTCCTCCCACAGCTTGACTAACCACAATTCGCAGTGTTTTGGCTTTAGCTACCCAGGGAAGTTGGCCCATGTTTTAGATGGATGTGAAATCTGCCTTTCTGAATGGAGATCTCAAGGAGTAGGTATACATGGAACAACCACCAGGTTTTGAGATCCTCGGTTCAGAAGGTAAAGTCTGCAAACTGAAGAAGGCACTTTATGGGCTGATGAAACAGGCCCCACGAGCATGGTACCAATGAATTGATGCCTATTTTCTGCAAACGGGGTTAGGAGGAGCCCATCTAATGCAAATTTGTATATCTTCAGAAAAGGAGGCAGGTGTATGATCGTGGTCCTTTATGTGGACGACCTTGTCATAACAGGGAACCATGAAGAGAAGATCTCGCAAAATGAAGCATTTGCTAGGAAGAGAGTTTGAAATGATAGACCTCGGACTGATGCATTTCTGTTTGCGGATTGAAGTTTGGAAGGAACAGATCATTTCATAGCTGAAGTATGCTGGAAAGATACTGAAGGCATTTGGCATGGCTAAGTGCAAGATATTTGGTACCCCTATGGAGGTTGACACGAAGCTCTCAAACGAGGATTCATCACCACTAGTGGACAAAGCGAAGTACAAAAGTCTTGTGGGTAGCTTGATTTACCTGTGCAACACACGGCCAGACATCAGTTTTGCGATTGGTGTACTAAGCAGGTTTTCCAATAAGCCTTGGGAGAACCATTGGAGGGCAGGGATGTAGGTGCTGAAATACATCAAAGGCACACTTGATTATGGCATCACCTATACCAAGGGCAACATCTTGACCGGATTATGTGACTCGGATTGGGTAGGAGACATGGGCAGCAGGAGATCAGTGACAGGGTACCGTTTCTCACTTCGATCTGCAGCAGCTATGCTGGTGGCTTGAGTTCATGTGGTAGAGCAGGCTTCCCTGACAATTCTTTGACTTTGGGAGATTGGCTAGCAATGTAGATGTAGCTTAGGCATACTTTAGACTAGAAAATAGCTCATGGGCAAACGCATTCCAACATCCACAAGAACGCCAACAGTACGCCTCACCAAGAACCTCATCTCTCTAAGCATGAACAAGGCATAAGCAAAAGTTGGCTATGGCCATGGAGCGGTTGCTTTGCTTGTAGCAAGAGGTCATTGATGAAGATCCTCCGTGGTTGGTTTTGTAAAGGAGCTAGTTTTGGTACTGAACTTACTATCGATGATGGTGCTTGGAAGTGCTACTGGCATGATGGCTAGCTGTAGGTCTTGGATATGGAGAGGTTGAAGCTTGTGACTATGGAGCTTCTTAGTTGACCTCCTCCAAAGCCCATAGCTTAGTTCTTGCTTTGTCGGGGCTATGAGCTTAGCTCTTCAAAAACCAAAATTCTCTCTTTCTCAAACAGAAATCTTCATCTCTCTCTTTCACTCATTTCACTCAAATATGAATGAATACTACTAGCAAGTCTCTCTCTCAAGCAAGGACAAAGATCTCTCTCTCTCGGCAATGATGAAAATCTTCAACTCTCATGGTTGGAAACTTTTCTCTATGGAAGTGAACTCTCACAAGAACACTCAAGAAGCTCTCAATCTCTCAATCGATCTCTCTCACTCTTACAAGAAGGATGACACTTCAATGGAAGGAAAAACCATGCTCTGATACCACGACAAAATATGAAGAGGGGAGAGGAGAAGAGTGGAGATGAAGAGAGAGGGCACAGCTAGAGAGCATGCCACAAATGACTAACTATACACTAGATTTAGTTGAAAATGTAGAATATATACAAACCCATTTTGGATTAGGGTTAGGGCATCTAAACCTTTCCTTTATAGCACTCTATATGTGTTAGTGCTATGCACATATAATCACATGATGTTGAGCATGATCTCTAAACACCGACCACAACAGAACACTGGTATGTCTGCCATTGAGAAAAATAGAAAGAAAAGGAAATTGTGGGGAGGTGGCGAGGGAAGGAAAACTAACGATTGAGAGTGGTATTTTGAAATAAAATTTAGAAACTTCTAGAAAACATATGTAAGCTGGACATGGAGATTCGGGAAATGAGTGGAACGTGGTGCGAAAAAAATCAACAGCAAAGAAAAGCTCATAAAAAACCTTCATGGTTGGCCTAGGCCACTATTATGGGAGATTAGGGCTCGGTGCCACATCAAGTTGCTTATGAGAGCAAAGAGGAGGGCCATTATCAAGGCAAGAAGATGCAAGGCCACATCACCTTCAGCTTCCTCTAACTCATCTCCAAGAGATTTCTTCTAGTGACGTGCGGTCTGGCATTGCAACTTCTTCTTTTGGGCAAGTCGATGGAGTACTTTTTGAATGATGGCCTTAAGCCAGAGGACCCGAATGATGTAGTTGGGACACTCTATTTGCCAATGGCCACATTCCCCACAATAATAACAATATATGACTCACCACATGCAGGCAGTTTGCCTCCATGGGGTAGGTCCAGGCTTCATAAATTACCTTGAATTGTGTGGGCACAAAACTCCTTTGAAAATGGTATCTCCTTGGAACTCACAGATGGCTCAAGAAAGTGTATCAACCACACTATTCTCAGACCTTGGGATGTGATGTAATTGGATCTCTCAAAATTCTTGGCACAGTTGTGTGGCATGCTGATGATGATGCAGGGCCAAGGACTTGCTTCATACCTTCCAATCACCATTGACTTGTCGGCACACCAACTGAGAATCCCCTTGCACTTTGAGTTGGGTGATTTGATGGTCCAAATATAAGGGCCGAATATTCAACTTATTACATGTGTTGGCGGCCACAGGACTGCTATTCCAAAATTCCACCCCATTGGGAGAAAGTAAAGATACTCTGGCTCCAGCTGCTTTTGTTGTGAGCTTATAAGCACCGTCAAAGTGCATCACCCATGCTGACATCATACAAGGACTAAAACATGGACATCCCAAGTCTCTCAGTAATCAAGAATGGGAAGTATTAGGGGATAAGGGGAAGCCAACACTTCATCAAGGTGTGTAGGACCAAACAAGCTTACAATCCTTTGCTAATGATTTATTTTATGCCCAAATAAGATGACAACACGCAACTCAGCATGCAGTACAAATGGTTGAATTGGTAGAAAAGGATTCCGAGGCCGGAACATATTAATCATACAGATGCATATTATTACATAGGAATTCAGAAAATCCTAACTACTTGGCATAGTCATAGTAATAACTTTTGGGCTTCCCAGCCTCCTTAATCTTCTTCTTGTGGACTTTTCTCTTTCTAACTTTTAATGGTGCAGCACTGGAAGAAAAACTGGAATCTGAATTTTTTGTTGACTAGCCTTGGGAGCATCAATCATAGGATTGGCACTCTCCATCCATCATCGTCACCTAGGAGAAAGCAACCCAAATGCACCAAATATTAATCAAATAGCACTAGTTTGTTAATTGGGATTAAAGAATAGATCCTTAAGATGAATCCCCAATCCTCAAGGAGCTCCCACCAATCGATAACCCTTACTTCTCGTACCACCTCAAAAGATGCCAGAACTTTGACTGCTGTGCAGCTTGGAGAATTAAAGTCAAAATCTTGCCAATGGATATTCAGAATTTCAATTTCTTTTACATCCCATGATAAGAGCTCCCACCCGTCATCTAAATCGGCAAGTTGGTGGAACACGTGGTGCTGCAAGTCAACTAGGAGTTCTAGAAATACATCTCTCCAAGTACTCATGGCTACTGGCTCAAGGCTTCGAAAGAAGTCCTCAAAAGTGTTAAACTCGGACATACAGGCTGCTTCGCTTGGCTGCTTAGCTTGTAGAACTCTGCAAATTGTACACTTCCATTTATAGCATGTTGAAATTCATGTCCTATCCAAAGTTATGGCCTCTCCAATCTTCCCAATTATAACTATAAATAGCTAACTTCCCCTATAATTTCATGAAAATTTAATTGGCTTGGAGGTAGCTTAATAATTTTGCAAAAAGCCAGAACATGGGTTCAAATACCATGTAAAGCACTCAGTGCCACATCATTGCAAACACAATGCCATGTCACTTTTTATTTTTATTTTGCAATTACCACATCATTGGCACTAGATCTATTGCCACATCATCAATTGCTATCACAGTACCACATCAATAGCAGTGGCAAAAAGGGGGTGCGGGTTGCTCAAAACAGAGGGAGGCCGATGGCGGCAGCGCATGACATGTGATAGAAGACATGGAGGTGTGAAGAACGAAGAGTGGCACGACAGTTGTAGGGGAGAACTGAGGTAGATGAGGTAGGCATTGTGGGAGGTACACCAGAGGTGGAGGAGGGGAGGGAGAGTAGGAGGTGAGAGAGGGATGTGAGGGAGTGCAAGATGAGAGGAGAGAAAAAAATCTTAATTTTCTAGAGAGAGAAAATGTCACTTTTTTAGAGATTGAGAGGGGAGAGAGAGTTGAGAGATTAAGAGGGGAGAGAGAGTAGAGAGGGAAGAGAGAGAGGGTGAGAGAGGAGAGAGGGTGGGAGAGAGAAAGTGGGAGGAGTGAGGAGAGGGGTTGAGAGAGAGATACTAAAAATGGAGGGAAAAGATTGACTAAGGAGAGGGGAAAGAAAGAGAGAGTGAGAGGGGAAGGAGGAGGGAGAAAATATATTATTTACTTTTTTCAAAAGGAGCTTATAAAAAGGCGAGAAGGATCTTTACATAAGAGCAACAATGAAGTTGTTGAGAGCAACACAATTTGTAAGTGGAGATTGTATCCCAACAGCCACACCATAGTTTTCATTATCCAATTGAAAATGTTACTATTTATTTCATTGGAGAAATAAGGTCAAATAATTTATTTGGGGACACCTCATTTACTATGAGTATATCATCCATGAATCTATAGATGCTCTCAAAGTTTTTGAGTAGGTCCCATTGGTCTAGTTTCCATATTCGTAGTATAGCTTTAAACTCAAACCAGAAGAGGTACAAGTTACACCATAAGGGTGAGCATCCAAATCCCATAGGTATTCCAGGTATTTGTTTATACACTTCCCCACCTAAGTAGATATGCATGTTTTCCAACAACCAATCACTAACCTCAATGCATTTCTACATTGTCATATACATTCCCGTTCTAGTTTTCCTGTCCGTCTAGGTAGTTTGTTTCTTGCCAAGGTGTATACATATGAATTGGAGATCTTGTTTTTCAAAGGCGCATGTGAGGACTCGTTTCATGACCTCTTTTAGGCCCCATTCCCCGTCCAATGGGATATTCTTGTAACACTTACCAATGTCAGCTACTGTGAACACTGAGTGGATCATGCTAGGTAAGTTCAACTTCACCTCATCGATAGAATTTACTACCCAGAATGTACTGGGTAGTATTCCCATTCTATTCCACATCTCTTTTTGGAGATCATTGGCATATCTCATCAATGAGTCTAAGCACCCCTATAGGACCAATGTCATGACTGGAAGCTATTTTCAAGAACACATATGAGTGTGCATTAGTGATCCATCAGAAAGCTTCTTTATGGATCTTGTAAGTGGCCACTGTTGAGATATCGAGCTCCACTTGCGATATGCCAGGGTGACCGTTGTGTATTTATGTCACCGACTTGTTAGCTGGAGATGCGGTTGGTACACCGCCCACAAATAATAGCTGGATGACAGCTATCCTTATCTACTCTAGTTTGTGGCTCAGTTAGTAAGCCACCTTAGTTAGTTGAGTTTGGTTTGAGACCCACATATAGGGTTCTTTTATTTCTTTGTACTAGAGTTCTTTTGGCTTTCACAACTAAGAAGAGGAAAACTGTTTTCAGCCTCCACCTTTGTGTGTATTCCCCCATTGTGTATGTGAGAAAGCTGCAACTGAGACTCCTTCCCTCTCTCCCACTATCTTCACATGGTATCAGAGCCTTGTTCGTGGTAAGGAGCTCAAGAAAGCAAACCAAGTTCGTGGTGTCCTGGTAAGAGGACCAGTGTTGCTTTCCTTTTTCGAGTTTGGGAGCAAATCTCTGCAGGTAGCACAGCCAGAAGTGCAAGAGTGCACTGTCTCAGATTGAGACGCCCTTCACGGTGTGGCGAGAGCGCATTATATGCTGCGGGTGTGGGCGAAGCCCTCAGTGACTTTATTTTTCTGATTCGAGGCCATTTCGAGGCCCGTTTTGAAGGCGGAAGTTCTTCGCAAGCACTCAGAAAAAGGCACTGTTTTTGGCTGTGCGACCACTGCGCGGCTAGTCGGTGAAAAGTTGCCGCAGAAATTGCATCATATGCCTGTGTGTAGAGATATTGGGAGTTGAAAAATCATGCTTGTTTCCTGTTGATGCAAAATCATCACTAGGAAGTGACTGTGTGGTGAAATACCACTTTCGTCAGTTTTGCAGATCTGCCCGTGTGAGGCAAAAGCTGTGTTTTTTGCAGTGATAGAATATTTTGCAGTGTTCTATAATGGCATCTGATTCTCTTTCACAGATTGTCACTCAAAAGCTTGACAAGAACAACTTCCAAGCATGGAAGTTTAGAATGACGAATTTCCTTATAGGAAAAGGCTATTGGGAGTTCATTACAGGAAATGAAGAAGAACCTGTTCTTCCTAATGTTCCCAATCAACAGGAAATGCAGGCATTGAAAGGATGGCATGAGAGAGCCAGGAAAGTTATGTACTGGCTGTCTATCAGTATTTCGGACTCCATGATTGTGCATATTTAGGATGCAAGTACACCAAAGGAGGCATGGGATACTTTGGCAAAAATGTACAGCACAAATATGCAAGCCAGGAAAATGCAGCTCAAGCAGGAGTTGCACAATGTGCAGAGAGAAAATATGAGCATCAATGACTACCACATGAAGGTGAAGAAAATTGCAGATGCACTTGCTTCCATTGGGTCACCAGTGGGGATGATGACGATTTAGTTTCTGTGATCTTGAATGGTCTAGGAAAGGATTATGCACAATTCCGGACATCCATTGCCATCTGTGAAAAATTTCCTGATTTTGAGGAGTTGATTGCTCTTCTTATTTCTGAAGAGCACAGAAATGGTGGTGCATCTTCTTCAGCAGGAACTTCAAAAGAAACTGTCTTCTACTCAAATGCTAGCAGAGGTAGAGGTAGAGGTAGAGGAGGCCGATCTGTAGGCTGTGGTAGAAATCAGAATATGCAGCAAATGCAAGAAAACCAGTCCTATGCAGGAGGACGTGGTAACTCTACAGGCAGGGGGAGCCAAAGAGGTCGTGGTGGATGGCAGAGAGGCCAAAATGCAAACAGCAATGTTGAATGCTACTACTGTGGTAAAATGGGGCATATGGCTAAAGACTGCTACAAAAAGCAGAATGACATTATGAATGGAAAATTGCAGCAAGGCAATTATGCATCCTCTAGTAGACAGGGTGATGACATAAATGAGCATTTGTTTATGGTGCAGCATATGACAAATTCTGTGACAAGTGCAGAAGAAAGCAATGATGTGTGGTATGTTGACTCAGGTGCGTCAAACCGCATGACAGGTCATGCTGAATGGATGCAAGATGCAAGGACAATGGAAAAACCAGGATTTGTGGAGACTGGTGATGATACTGCATATCCTATTGTGCAGATTGGCAAAATTCCTTTGTTTATGCAGGATGGGAAAAAGAAATACTTGTCTGATGTATTTCATGTCCCGAACATCACCAAGAACCTAGTTTCTATTGGTCAGATGGTTGAGCAGGGCTTGTAGGTCAGATTTAATCCTCATGGATGCTTTGTTGAGGATATGAAAAATAATGGTCGCTTGATAGCAAAAGGAAAGAAGAAGGGCAGGATGTTTACGTTGGATGCGGACATGCCTGCATTGAGTGCACCAATGTTTGCACATGGGATGGTGTAGTTGTAGATATTGATATCTGGCACAAATGCATTGGTCATGTTAATATACAGTGACTTAAATCAATGCAAGCCCAAAATATTGTTGCAGGATTGCCTAAATTCAAGGTTGCAGAAATGCACAAGGATTGTGAAGCCTGTCAATTTGGGAAACAGGCAAGGAAACCTTTTCCTAGGCATGTTCAAGAGAGTAAAAAGCCATTGGAATTAATCCACTCTGATGTGTGGACTACTAAAGCTGCATCTATTGGAGGCTGTCACTATTTTGTCACATTTATTGATGACTTCAGCAGAAAACTTTGGGTGTATTTTATAAAAAAGAAAAGTGAAGTGTTTGGGCACTTCAAAGCTTTCAAAGCTATGGTTGGAAAAGAAACAGGCTTGCAAATAAAATGCCTAAGGTCAGATGGAGGGGGAGAGTACCTCTCAAATGAGTTTGCAAGGTTCTTGCAGGAGCATGGTATAAAGCAGCAATACTCATGCAGTCATACCCCACAGCAAAATGGAATTGCAGAAAGGAAAAACAGGCATATTGGAGAGGTATCTCGGGCTATGCTAAATGAAAAAGATCTACCAGATTATTATTGGGCTGAAGCAGTTGCTACAGCAGTCTATATAATGAACAGGACTCCCACTGCAGCAATACATGGCATGACGCCAGAGGAGATGTATATTGGTAGGAAACCAGATATTTCTCATTTGAAAATTTTTGGTTGCATTGCCTATGTCCATGTGCCAGATGAGTTGAGGTCCAAGATGGATCCAAAAGTTGAGAAGTGCATCTTTATTAGTTATTCTCTGCAGCAGAAAGGGTATAGATGCTATAACCCTTCTACACGAAAGTTCACAGTGAGCAGAGATGTTTTTGATGAGATGAGTAGCTGGTATAAACTAGTAAATGTAATGATTGATGTAGATGCACAAAATGGTAATGTTGCACAGAATTCACAGCAGAAATCACAAATATTAGTGGACCTGGAGTGTCCTCTAGTAGTGGTTCACATAGTTCGCCATGGACAGGTAGATTGAGATCAGGAGAATCTCCTCAAAGCAATGCAGAGAGTGCTGTGCAGGTATCATGAAAAGGAAAAGAGAAGGTAGATCAGCCCATGTTTGATGTGAATGCAGGTCACTCTTATGTGGATGGTGAATCCAGTGGCTCAGAACAGAGCATTGATGATGAGTTGGGTATTCCTTCTATTGTTACACCTGGAGTAAGGAAGACCAGGGATGTTTTGAGAGCACCTGGAAGTGAGCCTATTTTGCACAGGTCTATAGGGTTAGGTATCCTGTGGATAGGCTGAAATATGATGGATTTACAGCCATTCACTATGCCTATATGGTCAAAGTGATACAGGAACCAAAACCCACTTCTTTTGAGCAAGCCATGGGAAATGAAAAATGGGAGAAAGCCATGGATGTAGAAATGGATGCCTTGGATGCTAATGCTACATGGGAATTGGTGCCTTTGCCTAAAGACAAGAATGCAATTGGCTGTAAGTGGGTTTATAAGATCAAGCACAATGCAGATGGTTCTGTGAATAGATACAAGGCAAGATTAGTTGTCAAGGGGTATGCACAGACATATGGCATTGATTATGAAGAAACTTTCAGCCCGGTTGCAAGGATGGCAACCGTAAGAGCAGCCATTGCTATGGCTGCATCAAAGGGATGGTCTTTACATCAGATGGATGTAAAGAATGCCTTCTTGCATGGTGATTTGCAAGAAGAGGTCTTTATGGAGCAGCCAACAGGTTATGTTCATGCTATTCATCCTGAGTTTGTTTGCAGGTTGAAGAAAGCCTTGTATGGCTTGAAGCAAGCACCTAGAGCATGGTCTGACAAGATAGGACAGTATCTTGTCACTATTGGCTTTCAGATTTCCAAGGCAGATTTCTCACTGTATGTGAGAAAAACAGAGAAAGGGATTATGCTGCTGGTCATTTATGTTGATGATTTGATCATCACAGGTGATAGTGATGACGATATCCTTCATGTGAAAATGCTATTGAGGCAGAAGTTTGAGATGAAGGATTTGGGAGAGCTACGTTATTTCTTGGGCATTGAGGTGATTAGATCACCAAGTGGGATACAGCTCTTGCAGAGGCAGTATGGATTGGACATGCTGTCCAAATATGGGATGACAGGTTGTAAGCCTATTTCAGTTCCTTTGGAGCAGAATGTGAAGCTGAGTGCAGATGCAGGTGAGCTTCTGGAAGACCCTACTATGTACAGACGCATAGTAGGAAGTTTGATTTACATGACTCCCTCCCCTCCCCCTCCCCATTCCCCTCCCCTTCCTCCCTCCCCCTCCTCTCCCCTTCCCTCTTCCTCACCCCTCAATGTTTCCGTCCCCTCCGCTCCCCATCCCCATTCCCCTTCCCTCCCCTCCTCTCCCCTTACCCTGCCCTTCCCTTCCCTTTCGCTTCACCTCCCCTCCCCTTACTCCTTCCTCCCCCCCCCCTCTCTCTCTCTTTCTCTCTCCCCCCCCCCTCCTCTTCCCTTCCCTTTCTCCTTCCCTTCCCCCTCCCCTTCCCTTTCCCCTTCATTTTTCTCTCTTTCTTACCTACCTCCCTTTCTCTCTTTCCCCTTCCCTCCCCTCCATCAACAATCATCGCAGCGTCAATCCCACATCGACACGGATCAACTAAAATCCCTAGTACATGCCCATGCCATATGGACAAGTGTAGTGCACGGGTCCCACCATATGTATCAATGGCCTTCCATTGATGAACCAAGGACATGTATGTTCCATGCATGCATGTGTAGCATTGTGTATGACTCCATATCTACCAAATTTTAGAGTTTTTAAACTTCAAAAGGTGTTTGTTAACACCATTATGATATTTTTGTAAGAAAACAATACAATGTCTCTACTCAACAGATAACAAGATCTCGTATGCAAGAGAGAAAAGGAAATAGTATGGAGAATCAAAAATTTGATTACTATAGAGAACTGATACAATAGATGGCGCTGCCTCCCAACCATGCGCTCCTGTGTGAGGAGCTTCGATGGCATGCTGGAAACAGTAGAGGACGGAGGCTGGATGCTAAGGAATCAGGGTTGCTGTAGCCAATAATGAAATGGGCTTCACGGGCTTGCTCTTATATAGCCACTAGTCGTAGTCGATTAGACCCAATTGGATGACCGACCTAGTCTGCCCAAAACGGTCGACTGGGGGTTGGGGCCACCAACCACATGATAGAAACGTGGCATAAAATAGAGCCATCCGGGATCATTTGGGGCTCCAAACGGCGGGCCTGGCAACTCGAGAGTGGGCTGCCCTGGGAAATGCTCTATCTACCCTCGGTCAGTCATGGGATGCCTTCTCGCACTTGCATGTAGCCTAGTTCGCAGTGTGCCAACTACGTCCAGCCATCAGGCCACACATGGTCCTCATCTGGTGTCCAAACTAGGACCTACCGGATAACTGAGCTACTCAAATGCATTCTCCTCATATGGGGGGCTTACAAGTAGAGTTAGCTAGTTTCTGCATAGTTACATGAGAGTGGAGCATTGATATCTAACACCCCCCTTCTTGTCCACCCGCCAGTGAACTTACTTTTTTGGCCCAATGCCAAGTTGATGAAAATGCCTCTCCAGCAAGTCTCTTCCAAGAGCCTTCATGAAGATGTCCGCATCATTCTCTGTAGTTAGACAGTACACCAAGTCGACCTCTCCATCCATGATGAGCTCATGTACAAAGTGATATTGAATCTCAATGTGTTTTGTGCAAGCGTGGAACACAGGGTTCTTTGCAATTGCCATGCAACTCTGATTGTCACATGATAACTATGTAGGCTTGTTCTGCAGTGCACCCATGTCCCCTAAAATCCTCCTCAATGACACTACCTCACAAGAAGCAAAGCATGCTGATTTGTACTCAGCCTTGTAGAAGAAAGAGCAACTGTAGGTTGCTTCTTGCTGATGCATGACATAGCTCCAGATTTGAGTGAGAAACAATAACCTGTCACTGATCTCCTACTATCCACATCTCCTGCCCAATCCGAGTCACAGAATCTGGTCAAGATATGTTGCCCTTGGTATAGGTGATGCCATAATCAAGTGTGCCTTTGATGTATTTCAGCACCCGCATCCTTGCCCTCCAATGGTTCTCTCGGGACTTATTGGAAAACCTGCTTAGTACACTAGTCGCAAAGCTGATGTCCGGCCACATGTTGCATAAGTAAATCAAACTGCCCACAAGCCTTCTGTACTTTTCTTTGTCCACCAGTGGTGATGAATCCTCGTTTGAGAGCTTCACGTCAACCTCCATAGAGGTTCCAACTATCTTGCACTCAGCCATGCCAAATGCCTTCAGTATCTCCCCAGCATACTTTAGCTGTGAGATGAAGATCTATTTTGGCTCTTGCCAAACTTCAATCCCCAAATAGAAATGCATTAGTCCGAGGTCTATCATTTCAAACTCTCTTCCTAGCAAATGCTTTGTCTGTGAGATCTTCTCTTCATGGTTCCCTGTTATGACAAGGTCATCCACATAATGGACCACGATCATACACCTACCTCCTCCTCTGAAGATATACAAATTTGCATTAGATGGGCTCCTCCTAAAGCCATTTTGTAGAAAGTAGGCATTAATCCGCTGGTACCATGCTCGTGGGGCCTGTTTCAGCCCGTAAAGTGCCTTCTTTGGTTTATAGACTTTACCTTCTAAACCGAGGATCTCAAAACCTAATGGTTGTTCCACGTATACCTCCTCCTTGAGATCTCCATTCAGAAAGGCAGATTTTACATCCATCTGAAACACGGGCCAACTTCCTTGGGTAGCTAAAGCCAAAACACTGCAAATTGTGGTTAGTCGAGCTGTGGGAGCAAAAGTATCTTGATAATCAAAACTATGTGCTTGTACGAATCCTTTTGCCATGAGCCGACGAGCCTTGTACTTATCCAACGTGCCGTCGGACTTGTACTTGGTATTGTACACCCACTTGGTGTCGATTACCCTGCATTTTGGTGGTCGATCCACAAGGTCCCAAGTGTTGTTCTTCATTATGGAGCCATACTTCGATTGCATGGCCTTCATCCACCTATCATCACCTTGTGCCTCTTCAAGACACTTGGGTTCATTAGCATGGATCACTCTGTCATCAAAGCATAGTTGACCAAGTGTTCCTGCACCCTTCTTTGCTCCTCTAATCTCTTGGACCGGCAGTGTTCGGATGGTTCCTCCTCAATGGCTGGAGGTTCTCTGCCATCCAAAAGCTACTTTACCCACTTCGGGAATGGCCGTTGCCGTTGTGGTTTTGCAGGCTCTTCTTCCTCTTTATCTTGAATCCTCCCAAGCACCATTCTGGGAGTTCGGTCTACTGTTGGTGGTTGTACTGGATGGATATCCTGGTCCTGGTTGTCTGGGAAGGAAGCATCCTCCTCCAATTGATGCGGTTGTTCTGAGAAGACCACATCATGACTTACTATTACCTCCTTGGTAACAGGGTTATAGAGATGGTAACCCTTTGCAGGCTCTTCTTCCTCTTTATCTTGAATCCTCCCAAGCACCATTCTGGGAGTTCGGTCTGCTGTTGGTGGTTGTACTGGATGGATATCCTGGTCCTGGTTGTCTGGGAAGGAAGCATCCTCCTCCAATTGATGCGGTTGTTCTGAGAAGACCACATCATGACTTACTATTACCTCCTTGGTAACAGGGTTATAGAGATGGTAACCCTTCGCCTCTTCACTGTAGCCCAAGAAAATACACTTCCGGCTCTTTGGTTCCCATTTGGTCCTGTTAGCATCACGGACATGCACAAAATAGTCACATCCAAAAACTTTGAAATGTACAGCTGAAGGTTTCTTACCAGAAAAGGCCTGCAGTGGAGTCATCCCATTCACAGCCTTCATGTAGCTATGATTCAGACCCAGAAAGCCTTTGGCAAATCTTTCCCTTTCATCATACTCCTGCCCATTTTGCAGCTTGCGCTCTGCTACTCCATTTTGTTGTGAAGTATGTGGCGGGGGTTTCTGCCTCTTGATCCCGTGACTTTTGCAGTAACTTTCGAATTCAGTTGATGTGAAGTCTCCACCTCTATCTGATCTCAATTTCTTCACCTTCTTCCCCGTTTCTTTCTCGACCATTACATGTCATTCCTTGAACTTACTAAAAGCCTCGTCTTTAGTCTTCAGGAAGTATATCCATATCCTTCTATTGTACTCATTAGCATCATGAAGTAGTAGGAACCACCCAAAGCTTCCATCTCAATCTTTCCGTAGAGGTCCATGTGAATGATCTCTAGAGGAGCCTTTGCCCTGTTGGCCTCTTTAGGAAAGGGCTATTGATGCTGCTTGCCCATCATGCAAGCTTCACATACATCGGGCAAATCTGTAATTTCTGGTAGGTCTACAATCATTCCACTTTTATGCATCTCCTTTAAAGAACTAAGGTTTAGATGACCAAACCTCTCATGCCATAGCTTAGTGTTCTTCACATTGGCTCGAGCAATGAAAGCTGAGAGTTCGTAGATGTTGTTGTGCCGTGTACCTTTACCAATGACCTTCCCTTGAAGATCCAAAATCTGTGTGCCATTCTTATCAAATTAAACTTTGAGGTTCCGATCCGTGATCGTAGAAATGAACAACAAGTTCCTCTTGATATCTGGCACATAAAGAACATCGGACAACTATTTTACAACTCATCTAACTTGAGAGAAATCGTACCTTTTCCTTTGGTGAACATTTTGCATCATTGCCGACTACTACTAGGATGTCATTCCCTATCGGCTGTAGAGAGGCATACCAATCCTTTCGATTGGTCATGTGGCATAATCACTGTCAATAATCCAAGGTTCATCCATAGATACATGAATTGCCTCCGTGCAAATCTCCTCAATTGCTACGAATAGCTCTACTGGTACTGCCTATGTGCTATTGCTGGACTCTTTCTTTACTCCATTCTTCTCATCTGCAATCTTCTTCTGGCACTTATTCTGCTTGTGCCCTGCCTTGTTGCAATAGAAGCACTTGATCTTCTTCTTTCTCTTTTTATCATCAGAAGAAGGTGGGTTACCAGAGTCCTTACCCTTACCTTTCTTTGATCTAGCATAGAAAGCCGAATCTTCTCCAGTCCTCATCTTTTGACGCATCCCCTCCTCCAGAAGCATCGTGCTAAAATCCTCAAAGTTGAGGGGTAAAATTCTGTTCTGTGTATTCAATGCCATAACAAGACCATCGTACTTTGGTGGGAGAATCCGTATGCACCTTCGTGGTAGATTCTTGCTGGTGATGGTGATGCCAATTGCAGTCATCTGATCGTGTAGATTCTTCCCCCTGGTGATGAACTTCTCTGCCACTTCAGACTCAGACAATTTCTCATTCGCGAGTTGAGTCTCCAGATTTTGAATCCGCATCTAATTCGTGGTCTCGTACTGATTTTTCAAGACTATCCATGCCTCCTCCACTGTGGTAACATGTTGAATTAATGCCATGACAGAGTCACTTACACTACAGACAATAGAACACAGTGCATCTGCATGTCTTCTTGTCCACGTGAGAATCTCATCTGCAGTTGGTACTATCTGTTGTCCTGCATTGGCTGGATCCAATCTCGCAACTGGCTTCACATCCACCCTAGTAGCAGTATCCCAAAGCTCGTATGCGCTTAGGATGGTCTTCATCTTGAACTTCCAGAGTGGATAGTTAGTGCCATCCAACTTTTCGCTTTTGCCGAACGGTGGGATTCACAGTCTTGCGGGCTGGGCCATCTCTCACAATCTACTCGCAAACAGAAACACACTACCAAATCTTCTTGCTAGAGTCCAGGCTCTGATACCATGTAAGAAGACAATACAACATCTGTGGATCTTGTATGCAAGAGAGAAAAGCAGATAGTATGGAGAATCAAAAATTTGATTACTGTAGAATTGATACAATAGATGGCATTGCCTCCCAACCATGCGCTCCTATGTGAGGAGCTTCGATGGCATGGTGGAAACAGTAGAGGACGTGCTAAGGAATCAGGGTTGCTGTAGCCAATGATGAAATGGGATTCACGGGCTTGCTCTTATGTAGCCACTAGTCGTAGTCGGTTAGACCCAATTGGGTGATGATGATTTAGTTTCTGTGACCTTGAATGGTCTAGGAAAGGATTATGCACAGTTCCAGACATCCATTACGGTTCGTCAGAATTTTCCTGCTTTTGGGGAGTTGATTGCTCTTTTAATTTCTAAAGAGCAGAGAAATGGTGGTGCATCTTCTTTAGGAGGAATTCAAAAGAAGTTGTCTTCTACTCAAATGCTGGAGGAGGTAGAGGCAGAGGTAGAGGTAGAGCAGGCCGATCTGGAGGCCATGGCAGAAATCAGAATATGTAGCAAATTCAAGAAAACCAGTCCTATGGAGGAGGACATGGTAACTTTAGAGGCAAGGGGAGCCAAAGAGGTCATGGTGAATGGCAGAGAGGCCAAAATGCAAACAACAATGTTGAATGCTGCTACTGTGGTAAAATGGGTCATATGGCTAAAGATTGCTATAAAAAGTAGAATGACATCATGAATGGAAAATTGCAGCAAGGCAATTATGCACCCTCTAGTAGACAAGGTGATGACAGAAATGAGCATTTGTTTATGGTGCAACACATGACCAATTCTATGAAAAGTGCAAAAGAAAGCAATGATGTGTGGTATGTTGACTCAGGTGCATCAAACCACATGATAGGTCATGCAAAATGGATGCAGGATGCAAGCAAAATGGAAAGACCAGGATTTGTGGAGACTGGTGATGATACTGCACATCCTATTGTGCAGATTGGTAAAGTTCCTTTGTCTATGTAGGATGGGAAAAAGAAATACCTATCTAATGTATTTCATGTCCCAAATATCACCAAGAACCTGGTTTTTGTTGGTCAAATGGTTGAGCAGGGCTTGCAGGTCAGATTTAATCCTCATGGATGCTTTGTTGAGGATATGAAAAATAAAGTTCACTTGATAGAAAAAGGGAAGAACAAGGGCAAGATGTTTACAATGGATACAGACATGCTTGAATTGAGTGCAGCAATGTTTGCACATGGGACTAGTGTAGTTGCAGATATTGATATCTGGCATAAATGCATTGGTCATGTTAATGTACAGCGATTTAAATTAATGCAGACCCGAAATATTGTTGCAGGATTTTTGCCTAAGTTCAAGGTTGCAGAAATGCATAAGGTATGTGAAGCTTGTCAATTTGGAAAACATGCAAGGAAACCATTTTCTAGACATGTTCAAGAGAGTAAGAGGCCATTGGAACTAATCCACTCTGATGTGTGGACTACTAAAGCTACATCTATTGGAGGCTATCATTATTTTGTCACTTTTATTAATGACTATAGCAGAAAAGTTTGGGTGTATTTTATGAAAAAGAAAAGTGAAGTATTTGGGCATTTCAAAGCTTTTAAAGCTATGGTTGAGAAAGAAACATGCCTGCATATAAAATGCCTAAGGTCAGATGGAGGGAGAGAGTACCTCTCAAATGAGTTTGCAAGGTTCCTGTAGGAGCATGGCATAAAGCAGCAATATTCATGCAGTCATACCCCACAACAAAATGGACTTGCAGAAAGGAAAACCAGGCATATTGGAGAGGTATCTTGTGCCATGCTCAACGAAAAAGACTTGCCAGATTATTATTGGGCTAAAGCAGTTGCTACAATAGTCTACATAATGAACAGGACTACCACTATAGCAATACATGGCAGCACGCCAGAGGAGAGGTATACTGGTAGGAAACCAGATATTTCTCCTTTGAAAGTTTTTGATTGCATTGCCTATGTTCATGTGCCAGATGAGTTGAGATCCAAGTTGGACCCAAAAGCTAAGAAGTGCATCTTTATTGGTTATTCTCTACAGCAAAAAGGGTATAGACGCTATAACCCTGCTACTCGTAAGTTTACAATGAGTAGAGATGTTGTTTTTTATGAGATGAGAAGCTGGTATAAACTAGTAAATGTGATTGATGATGTAGATGCACAAAATGGTAATGCTGCATAGAATTCACAATAGCAGTCACAAAATATTAGTGGACCTGTAGTGTCCTCTAGCAGTGGTTCACATACTTCGCCATGGATAGGTACATTGAGATCAGGAGAATCTCCTCAAAGCAATGCAGATAGTGGTATGTAAGTATCACGAAAGGGAAAAGCAAAAGTAGATCAGCCCATGGTTGATGTGAATGCAGGTCACTCTTATGTGGATGCTGAATCCAGTGGCTCAAAATAGAGCCTTGGGTATTCCTTCTGTTGTTACACATGGAGTAAGGAAGACAAGGGATGATTTGAGAGAACTTGGTAGTGAGCCTATTTTGTGCAGGTCTACCAAAGTTAAGTATCCTGTGGATATAGGCTGAAATATTATGGATTTACAGCCATTCACTATGCCTATATGGTCAAAGTGATACAAGAACTACAACCCACTTCTTTTGACCAAGCCATTGGAAAAGAAAAATGGGAGAAAGCCATAAATGAAGAAATGGATGCCTTGGAAGCAAATGCTACATGGGAATTGGTATCTTTGCCTAAAGACAAGAATGCAATTGGCTACAAGTGGGTTTATAAGGTGAAGCACAATGCAGATGGTTCTGTGAGTAGATACAAGGCAAGATTAGTTGTCTAGGGGTATGCACAGACATATGGCATTGATTATGAAGAACCATTCAGTCCGGTTGCAAGGATGGCAACCGTAAGAGCAGTCATTGCTATGGCTGCATCAAAGGGATGGTCTTTACATCAGATGGATGTAAAGAATGCCTTCTTGCATGGTGATTTGCAAGAAGAGGTCTATATGGAGCAGCCACCAGGTTATGTGCATGTTGTTCATCCTGATTTTGTTTGCAGGTTGAAAAAAGCCTTGTATGGCTTGAAGCAAGCACCCAAATCATGGTCTAACAAGATAGGACAGTATCTTGTCACTATTAGCTTTCAGATTTCCAAGGCAGATTTCTCACTTTATGTGAGAAAAACAGAGAAAGGTATTATGCTGCTTGTCATTTATGTTGATGATTTGATCATCACACGTGATAGTGATGAAGATATCCTTCATGTGAAAATGCTATTGAAGCAAAAGTTTGAGATGAAGGATTTGAAAGAGCTGCATTACTTCTTGGGCATTGAGGTGATTAGATCCACAAGTGGGATATGGCTCTTATAGAGGCAATATGGATTGGACATGCTATCCAAATATGGGATAACAAGCTGTAAGCCTATTTCAGTTCCTTTGGAGCAGAATGTGAAGCTGAGCACAAATGCAGGTGAACTTCTGGAAGACCCTACTATGTACAGACGCATAGTAGGAAGTTTAACTTATATGACTATTACTAGGCCAGATTTTAGCTATGCTATTGGGTTGGTAAGTCAGTTTATGCAGGCTCCAAGGAAACTGCATTTGGATGTGGCTAGATGCATACTGAGGTATGTGAAGTCCACATTGTAGTATGGACTATTTTATGAGACAGGGGTTCATATACAGTTGCATGGATACACAAATGCTGATTGGGCTGGTAGTATTTCTGATAGACGATCTACTAGTCGATATGTGTTCTCTTTTGGGAGTGTTGTAGTCACTTGGAGCAGCAAGAAATAGCCTACAGTTGCCTTGTCGAGCACAAAGGCTAAGTACAGGGGTGCATCAATGGCTGCATGTGAGGTAGCTTAGTTGCATAAGCTACTTTATGATATGCATCAGGCAGTCTACAGATGGGCCAGTTGTCATTTATTGTGACAACATGAGTAGTATACAAAGCACATTGAGGTGCATTATCACTAGGAGGTCTTATTGATCTAGTTTATGTCAACACAGAGGATCAAGTAGCTGACATATTCATGAAGGCATTGGGTGTAGAGAAGCTGCGCAAGTTCTCAGAGACTTGCTTGGTGTGTAGAAATTGGGATTGAGCTCGAGGGGGAGTGTTGAGATATCGAGCTCCACTCATGATATGCCAGGGTGAGCATTGTGCATTTATGTCACCGACTTGTTAGCTATAAATGTGGTTGGTACACTGCCCATGGATGACAGCTATCTTTATGTACTCTAGTTAGTGGCTCAGTTAGTATGCCACCTAGGTTAGCTGAGTTTGGTTTGAGACCCACATATAGGGTTCATCTATTCCTTTTGTACTAAGAGAGAATTCTTTTGGCTTTCACAACTAAGAAGAGAAAAACTGTTTTTAGCCTCCACCTTTGTGTGTATCCCCCCATTGTTTATGTGAGAAAGCTGCAAGTGAGACTCCTTACTTCTCTCCTACTCTCTTCACATTTTATTGATCTAGTTTATGTCAGCACAGAGGATCAGGTAGCTAACATATTCACAAAGGCATTGGGTGCAGAGAAGCTGCACAAGTTTAGAGACCTGCTTGGTGTGCAAGAATTGGGATTGAGCTCGAGGGGGATTGTTGAGATATCGAGCTCCACTCATGATATGCCAAGGTGACCATTGTGAATTTATATCACTGGCTTGTTAGCTGCAGATGTGGTTGGTACACCGCCCATGAATAATAGCTGTATGACAGCTATCTTTATGTACTCTAGTTAGTGGCTCAGTTACTCTAAACCGCATTGGAGGACCAACTGAATGTCTAGAGTTTTTCACATGCTTAGAGACTATGTTGTATGTGATGTGAATGCTTTTCACATCCTCCCTTCAAATCATGGATGGTGCATTCAAGGATCTTGCTACTCTAAAGCTTTTGCAGGCTCTAGGCTTGGCAGATGGTATCAGTATAGTACTTTGACAAGGGACAATCCTTTTCTCTCTTCTCTACATGTCCATAACTCCATGCATTTTCCATAGGGTCACATCCTTGGTCCATTGCATCTAGTTTTACTTTCTTGTGTTGCCCTCTTGCATTTAAAAAAAGATCATTAAACCTTGTCTTACACATATATGTCCACAAAGTTTCAAGATAATACAACACAATCCTGTCTTACACATAGATGTCCACAAAGTCTAAAGACAAAACAATGTGGCATACTGGCTTCATCATCATTTTGTTTTCCCCTTCCTCATATCTCCTGAAATGTGTTAATGTTCTTTCCAGTACATTAAAAATGCACTTTTAGATAATTAATCACATTCAAGTGCCTAGAATTGGACCAAAAGCTCTTTGAAGTGCTTTTAAGCTCTAAAATATGAAAATTGCTGAGTTTTTATAAATGTAAGATCTTTGTTTCAATGTTTGATCTCAGTATAAATGTTGTTAATTTTTATATAACCTATTATTGGATGTAGATAGAATCACTTTTTCTCAAATTTCACTCAACGAATTATAGTTGATTATCTAGATGGCACCACCAGGCCTCCAGTCACCATGGTGGCTTGGAATAATTTTGCCCTCATTTAGGATTTATTGCAACAAGGATTAAAATATCAATAAAGTAGGACTACATTTTCCTTGGTTTAGGACCAAAATAGCACTAAAATAGCTCCAACAACCCACCGCGGTGGTTGCACATGGAGATACAACTAGAAAAATGCAATTAAAATTTTAGAAAATGTAATTGACGATTTAGCCCTTGAGGGGTCCCCTCTAGGGGCAAGGGCAATATTGACGTGCATTATACAATATCCAGGATGCCATTGGATAGATATGGCATATTGATATGTACCTTGCCCCTTAAGGGGATCCCTCAAGGGCATATCATCAATTGCATTTTCCATGGTTGCATAAGGAAATACATTTTTCTTGGTGCACTAATATATAACTCCAAGAGCCAACATAGTGGTTGTCATAGATCTCCTTCTATTTTCCACCATGGTGGTCAGAACAAACATGCTAAACCCATTTTCTAGGGAGAGTGGGGTGCGAGTGGAAGCTTATGTGTTAGCCCAACCATCAATGCCCGAAGCAATTAGGGAACCAAGTCCCATTGTATCTACTAGCAATCAATCATCACCACATCCATTCTTTAATGAAAGCCAGTCATAGCGGGTGTAATTGTCCCCAGGCTCCCCCAAGAGTTTCAAATACCAAAACAAAGTGGACAAAGGAGTGATCCAGAAAGTCCATACCCCCTGACACATGAAGTCCCTTCATTTCCTACTTGGCCATAGAACATGGGAGGTCTACCATACCTAAAGCATGCCATCTTCATAATAACCACATTTTAAATATATGATCTTTATCTTTATTGAAAGTTATTCATCCCAACCATCCAATTCATCTAAACAAGCCTTATTATTTTACCTCAAGTTGACATTAATTCGTGTGGTGTTGAGTCACATAGTTTATTTCCATCAAAGGCTCAACCTCTTGGAGCTGATTGGTTAGCTTGAATAAATGCTTCCCCTAATATGTTCCTATTTATTATTTTGGATTAAAACCTTACCATGATGTTAACTTTTTTTTTTTTGATCTAGGGAGATCTAGATCCTTGACTTCTCTAATGCCGAAACCTCCATTTTTCTTCAATTTGTGAATTTGAAATGTGACCAAAATGAAAACCCTAATTTTGCATTAGGGGATCACCATAGCAAAGATTCTAGACACTTTTATTAATTATTGATGGAGTTTGGAGTCCCTATGGTTCCAAAGTTCTGACTCAACTTCTTTGGACCATGTGTGGAGATAATAAGTGGTATAGACAACATGGAATCTTCTACAAGGAGAGTCTTTATGAGGGTGATTTATTATTTATAAGGGAAGGGTCTTAGGAAGTAATGCATGTTTGAAAGTTGGTTGGGACTTTCCATTTTGAGGAGGCAAAGTCGGAGGATTGGGAACGCCATGCTTGCTTGAGAAGAAGGCGAGGAGATTAACCTAATCAAGGAGGAAGTTGTTGCTGTGTGATTGTGTGTGTGGGGGGGGGTCTTATAGTTGTGTGAGTGTGTGTCATGTGTGTGGGGTTGCTATAGTCGGCTCGATCTTAGTTACTCGTAGTGCTATCGTTCAAAAATGTGTAACTTTCATTTGAAAAGTCTCATCAAGATTATTTTTTCCTTAAGTATTAAGCCAACAATGCTAGTTTAACCTAACTATCCTCACTTACCTAGCTAACCCTATGTGGCATTACAAGAACATGCACCTTAAGTATTAAGCCAACAATGCTAGTTTAACCTAACTATCCTAACTAACCTAACTAACCCTATGTGGCATTACAAGAACATACAGAGTCAGCACAGATCGAAGAAGGTTAGGATAAGGAACTTCTAGATGCCTACCATCGAAAGCATTCATCTGAGGGCAAGATTTAGGAGAAGACACCATTGGGTCAAGTTAGTTCAAAGGCTAATAATCAGCAAAACCATTCAATGTCCAAGAGGCTCAAAGATATGGCTCGAGGTTTGGGTCTTGGAAAAGAGAACAGATTTCATTTCTTGCATGGTACTTATATGGTCTTGTCAAATTAATATCAGTGGAGGGAGGGTGAGTTCATCTGTGAAATCAGTGGTTGTTGTGTCATGGAACCTTAGGGGGTGTTGTGCGGTATATAAACAATGTGGGTGTTTCTCGGCCTTGAGATTTGTGAGTCTCGATATATAGGAGATACAATGTGGTGAGGGTGATAACTTTTGGTTTTTGTTTTGAAAGCTAGGGTTTGAAGATTTGGTTAACTGCTTGTTAGATGGAAGGGAGGTTCAACCATTCTTATTAGAATTTCTGTGAGAGACTTTAGGAACTATTTTGTGACAAATGTGGACAATTTTTAGCTATGTCAATGTCTATTGACGTGTTTGCAATGAAGTGCTTAAATTCTATGATCCAAATCATCCTTAGGAGACAAGTGAATGCCCCTAGGATTCATTGACTACCTTGATGTTTGGGTTCATATGGCTATTAGGAGGGGATTGGATTATTACTAAGGGAGTGGAGGATAGGTCCCACCTAGGAAGAGCTATTTCTAATGCTGAGGTTGATTCATGGGAGATGGGTTTTATGGAGCAAGGCTTAATTGGATATGTTGAGATCGACCCTAATGGCTTGGGTGGTTTCTCTTGGACCAATCACTACAAAGGCGGTGAATTTTGTGTGGTAAGAATAGAAAATAGTTCTCTTTTTAAAGAATGGAAGTGGTGTACTATACCTATGAAAGGGGAATACATTTTGATCACCTCTCTATTGTGTGGAAGTTTAGTACCCCTATCTAGATAGCTTTCTCATGTGACATTTTGATTAATCTAGATACCAAATTACTGACAAATAAAAGCTTCTACATCTTGATCACATCTACTTAGGCTTGCGCTAGCTCTCACACAAGTGAACCAAGTCAGAGATGGGATGTTGATGGCATGACTATTAGAGCAGTGTTAAAGGAAGTGCATGCATGCCATTGGATGAGGCAGCATAGAAGTAAGACAGTAAAACTATAATCTGATTTGGTTCATATTTGGTTGTCTTTAAGGTAGGTAAACAATAATTTCATTAATTTTGGACTTGTCAATGTACAAATTCATTTTTATGGATACTTTTGGACTAGTTTTTGGAAAAAATTTAAGAAAAAACCCACTCTTCAAAACAAAGATGAAAACTTAAAAATAAGCAAATTTTTAGAGTTTTTTGAAGGAAATTCAATCAAAATTATAAAATTTAACATGACACAATTTACATAAAAGACACTTGTAAACTCTCATTAATAGTTACATCAAAAGACTTAAATTTTCCTTAATTAATTACATAATTTATTATAATTTAAACTAATAAAAATAATTTATATGCATGAATAAGTTCATTAATGTATGTATGTATGTATTGCCCATGGATGAAATTAATTTACTATAAGAGTCCTCTAATGTATGTATGTATGTATGTATGTATGGCCCATGTATGACATTAATATACCACAAGAGTCCTCTAAAATCTTCAAGATATCATAACGGTATCAATAAACACCTTTTGAGAGTTTAAAAACTCTAAAATCTAGTAGATATGGCATCACACACGACGCTGTGCATGCATGCATGGAATGTCAATGTCCTTAGTTTTGAAATCCTAAAGTCTATAGATAAGTCACAGAATCCTAAAGTTTTGAATTTCCCTTTGTTTTTCCATTCTCCCTCTCCCTCTGTAGAATTCGAACATCTCACACTCTCTCTCTCCCCTCCCCTTCCTCCTTCCCTCCTCTCCTATTTTCCTTTCCTTCTATTGTTTCTTTAGGCACTCAGTGGCCATGGCTACCAGAGCATGCACTAGGGAGGCCCCCTCCCCACTCATTCACTTCCTCACCCCTCCCCTCCCCTTCCTCCTTCCCCCTCCTCTCCCCTTCCCCCTTCTTTACGCTACCCTTCCCTTCCCTTCCCTTCCCCTTCACCTCCCCTCCTTATCTGTTCTTTCCACAAAGAAAAGTTTGTCCCATCAAACTTTTTAATGCTGAAAAACTCCTTTTCAGACATGGAAGAGGATGCCATGATGCAAATAAAGCAAAATCCCAAATGCTAGTGCCTGCAAGAGAGAATCACACCAAATACCAGGTGCACCCAAATGTGTTTGCCACAATAGAGTGAAATATCACCAAAACTCAAAGCTCAAAGCACCAAAACATACAGCTGGCTCATGTTCATGTACTATGCATCCATATGAGCAAATCTAGCCCAAAAGAAGATGCCAACTACAATGGCAATCCAAAATGCCAATAAGTGCCAAATGGCTCAAGCATAAACACCGTCCATGGGCATATGCATCAACAATATCTCATCCAAGAGAGCATGACACTATCAGTGCATCAACTGCAATGTGTCAAAGCTATCTCTCAGCATAAAATAGCATCCATGTGCAAAGAATCCATAAAAAATAACATCCCACAAGGCAATATGGCCTATCAATGCATCTAATAAGGATCGCAATGCATCCAAATGGCCTATAAATCATCCAATGCAACCCAATGCACACCACAAATGAGTGCACATGGCTCAAACTACAACTAGAGTGATGGCAATGACCGCTACTAAAAATAGAACCTGAGATGCCTCAAAATATGAGCGCCATTGCATAATCAGACTCAGGAAGACAATTTGCATATTTCTCTCTTCTACTAGAACTCCAAAATCCCACCGACGAGTGAGAAATGGGAGTCAACACTTATCCACTGCCATGTGTCATAAATCTAAGGTTTCAAAACCTTAGAATGAAATTTTCATAATAGAGAGACGAAATCAAATACACAGAGATCTATAACTCTGAAAATACTCCACCGAATCATGCAAGAACTGATAGGTTGGGGTTTTTAGGCATTCGAAATGCAATGGGATAGACGGTTTTGGAAACTGTGGTCCTAATCACTGGGTCCAACACACGGACTGAAAAACGTTTTTGGAAACTAAACTGTCTGTAAACTCCACCAGAGTGCAAATGATGAGCAACATAGAAGTTTTAGGACCTCTTGAGTCCACCGGAACTAACAGATCTACAAATGGTTGCTCCAAACTTGAGTTCCAACACCCGGGCATAAAAACGTTGAAACTGACACATTGAGTCAGAAATCCAACGAAATGATCCCAAATTCAAGAATGAAGGTGTTTCCAAGCTCCTTAAGTGAAATGAACACCAAAAGCAGGCAATGGTTGCCTCTACAAGTCAATACGAAGTCTCTGTCATCGAATGAAATAAGGGAAAGCTTTAAAAACGACTTTTTCTTTGAAAACACTTAACAGGCTCTCCAAACCACTTTGCAAAACCAAATTGACTTTTCCAAAGGTTCCTTCAAGGTCTCTGTGCACTTGAATGCAAGTAAAATCACCCACAAAGCTTCCCATAGAGCTTCTCCTTCCTCCCACAGAGCTGCTAAGCTTCCAGGCATTCACGCATGCTTAGCGAGATCACCCGAGCTCTGATACTAGTTGAGAGTGCTCTCAACGGAAGTAGAACTGAAGAGGGAGAGAGAGAAACAGAGAGCCACACAAGATTTTGGTGGGTGCAAAACAGCCTAATCTTCTGTTTCATTCATTTATATATGTGTTTGAGTATTGTACATAACTGGGGGTAAAGGCACATTGACCTTTAATCCCCCCAACTTGCAGCTTGTGACACTGCTGGTGTAAGTCATGAAGCTTACACATTTGTTTTTAAAATTTTCAAGTCTGCTATTGTGGGAAAGTATAAGAAGTCTATAGTGCCCCTACCCACACCTTGGTCTGTGAGACGTGCACAGCGAGAAACAAACCAATGTGCAAGAGAAATGCTTGGAGGGTACCATTGCGTAAGGGGCACAATGACTTGGAAGAGTAAAAAGAAATCTGGCTTGCAAGCCTTTGAGATGAATGCTTTCAATAATGTCTACTTAGATGTTGAGAAACTGCAACAAGCAATGGTCAAATTCTATGGCATGAGAGAAGATGGTAAAGAAAAACAAGATCATATATTTTAAATGTGGTTATTCTGAAGATGACACTCTTTATTGAGGACTAGTTGCATGACCTAGATCCAAAGAGATTCAAACAAGTGAAAGAAAGACCAACCATGCACAAGAATGAATGATAGATCAGAAAAATATTTAGTAAATAATGGATATAATAGGCTTATAGAGCTAGAAGAGATCTTTGCAACCATATAATACGCGTTAAAATTTTGGACAATACGGTAAAGATTTTGACTGTAGACTAGTAAAACTTTCCCAAACAGAAAAATGTAGCCATTTCTACTCAAAATAGATATTTGGAAAAGGCAATCATTAAATATTAAAAATACAAACATGTGGATATAGATTTCATTAAATTTTAAGTACTAAGAAAAAGTTATGATTGCTCTACTAAACACTATCAAAACCATCCATATCAAGCCTGAATCTACCTCTACTGGAAAGTCAAAGATTTTTGGAAGTGTTGGACCATCACCCACAAACTATAGTGGATTTAGGTCTCCCAATATATTAGAGTGTGCACTCATAGAATATTGGAAAAAGACCTCCTCACATGGACACACAAATCTTCAAAGTGAAGACTCGGTCTATAAGGTCAATTCCTCTCTTTCCTTTTAAAACCCATCAATGCAATTAAAAAATGTAAAGACTCACCATTATAATGAGAGCATCTCACTTTGAGGTCTCTAAGGTTAATTCCTCTCTTTCATCTCAAAACCCACCAATGCAACTAAAAAATGTAAGAGCTCACCATTATAATGAGAACATCTCATATTGAAACCTTAGTGGGTGCATAAGATATTATGTGCATGAGTCATAAGGGAGTGATTCATAAATAGATGCAAGGTTGGACTCATAAGAAAGAGGGAAACATGTCAAGATGATAATGAGGAAAAAGGACTAGCATACAATTATTCAATGCATCAATAGAGAAAATCCCATTGGAGATAAGCACAAAAGTAAAACCTAATTCTCTAGGGATATATATATATGTGTGTGTATATATATAGACATAGGTGCAGCTAATGAAAGAACACTGAGCATCATAAAAGATGTAAATTTTCTCTGTCAGAATACAAATCGCTTGCAAAAGATGCAAGTACTTTTTATTTGGCAAGATTGTAGTCCATAGCTCTGATACCTAGCATGCAGAGGTAAGGTGCAACACAATTGATTCATGGAATCTAAGATAGGGATATAGCATGTTGCAGTAAGGGCTTACCACAACTATAAGCCAATGGATGCAATTGTGGTGGGTGATCGTTCTAACATTTTTTCTTGAAAAGTTAGATTGGTTTATTTCGGCAAGATTTTCACGAGAAAGTATTCATGTGTTTATATTAAAAAGTCCCATCAATAATTGAGCCATACAATTAATTCCATCAATTGGATAAAAAGTTAAGAAAGAAAAAGTTAGATTGGTTTATTTTGGCAAGATTTTCACGAGTATACATAAAAGAATAATTCATATTTAGGAAAGTAGAGGGAAAGTATTCATGTTTTTAGATTAAAAAGTCCCATCAATAATTGAGCAATACAATTAATTCCATCAATTGGATAAAAAGTTAAGAAAGAAAAACATATAAGGGAAAAATATTTGAGACATCTAAGTTGAAAAATGCAACTAGAGTTTGCAAAAATTTTGATCAAAATTAATAATTTTTAATAATATTGAGTTAGACAAACATAATCCTGAAAATTTTATCGAATCCTTAGGCAATCCAGCTTTCAAGGTCGGGGTATACTTATGGGCCACCATCCAAACAAACTAGGTGTTAGAACATCAGAGTTACATTTGGGTAGACGGGTAATGCATGTTTTTCCCGGCTTGTTATCGCTTTACCTAGGAATATAGACAACCATATGGATTCTTAGATAATTAAAAAAACAATTTAGCCACAAGTGGAATAAGGAGTGAATGAGTGCATGGGTTAAGAAGGGATTAGAGGAGGTATGGGACAATTAGTGGGCTTGGGATGTGGGGTGGTTAAAAAGTATCTCATGCCTCCTTTGGCATACTTGCATCCTGAATATGCACAATCATAGAATCTGAAATACTGATAGACAGCCAATACATAACTTTTCTAGCTCTCTCATGCCATCCTTTAAATGCCTGCATTTCGTGTTGATTGGGAACATTAGGAAGAACTGGTTCTTCTTCATTTCCTGTAATGAACTCCCAATAGCCTTTTCCCATAAGGAAATTCATCATTCTAAACTTCCATGCTTGGAAGTTGTTCTTGTCAAGCTTTTCAGTGACAATCTGTGAAACAGAATCAGACGCCATTATAGAACATTACAAAAAATTCTGTCACTGCAAAAAACACAGCTTCTGCCTCACATGGGCAAATCTGCAAAACTGATGAAAGTGGTATTTGACCACACAGTCACTTCCTAGTGATGATTTTGCATGAACAGGCAATAAGGATAATTCTATAACTCTCAATATCTTTGCGCACAGGCATACGATGCAATTTTTACGGCAACTTTTCATTGACCTGCAGAGTAGTGGTCGCACAGCAAAAACAAGGCCTTTTTCTGAGTGCCTATGAAGAACTTCCGCCTTCAAAACGGGCCCCGAAATGGCCTAGAATAAAAAAAATAAAGTCACTGAGGGCTTTGCCCACATCCGTAGCATATACTGCCCTCTCGCCACACCGCGAAAGGCGTCTCAATCTGAGACAGTGCACTCTTGCACTTTCGGCTATGCTATCTGTAGAGATTTTCTCCCAAACTCAAAAAAGGAAAGCAACACTGGTCCTCTTACTAGGACACCGCGAACTTGGTTTGCTTTCTTGAGCTCCTTACCATGAACCAGGCTCTAATACCATGTGAAGATAGTGGGAGAGAAGGAGGGAATCTCACTTGCGGCTTTCTCATATACACTATGGGGGAATACACACAAAGGTGGAGGCTAAAAACAGTTTTCCTCTTCTTAGTTGTGAAAGCCAAAAAAACTCTAGTATAAAGAAATAGAAGAACCCTATATGTGGGTCTCAAACCAAACTCAGCTAACTAAGGTGGCATACTAATTGAGCCTAAATGCACAACAATCACCCTGGCATATCACAAGTGGAGCTCGATATCTCAACAGAACTTACTCCCCACCTACTGATAATAAGTGAATAAAAGTGGATCTGTATGATAAGTGTCAAGATTAAAAAATAATGCCAATATTAAATGCGTAAACCACTTCTGCAAAATAGATATAAAAGTTAGTAAAAAATTAAGGTGGATCACAACAACCATGACTAGGGATTATCCAAGCTAAAGAAATGTGAATTAATTGTATGGCACTTCGACCAAATTGGGGGGAGTAACTAGAAAGGTTACATCACTTCCTTGAATATGCATGGATACAAGAAAAGGTGCAATGAAAGGGATACAACTCTTTGCATTAAAACTCTCCCTTAGTATATAAATCCCACTTGAAGCCATGCAAATTTCTTCATTCAGAAGAAGTCTGCACAATGGCATTAGGGGGGCCTCTATTTGTTTACAAATAAAGAATCTGGCCATTACATCTTATAATAGCCCAAGCTCTATTTCCTAGCCACAACCCCGTGGTGGGTTTTAGTGAGCTTTTTTCCTCTACACCTTTTTGTGGTAGCAGTGGCCTCATCGTGATGCTTAAGCATACTCATTCATATGGTACTATTTATTACTTACCTATTACCTCCAAGTTCACTATCTCCTTCCCATTCATCTTCCTGTACATATCCTTCCTTGTCTCCATCCCCCTCTATCTCTATCTCCTCACTATGGGGTTGCAACATCCCTATCCTTAGAACAACCTTCCCTCTCATTGTCACAATGGTAATTGTAGTGCATTGAGACAAATCACGTCTATTTGATGACCTTAACATTGCCTATTTATGTGAAGTATCATCCTTGCATATATTTAGTCCATCATTTCTCCCCAAAGTGCAAAGCTAACCTCATGGAATCCTTGACAGATCAATAAAAAATGTTATGGCCTAGTTTTAATGTCAGCTTGTTTTATACAGGTATTTCTAAACAACTCTATCATGTTGTTTTACATAGTTATTTCCTAACATAGGTTTTTCCTAACAAGTCTATCATGCATATATGAAATGTATTCCTTCAAGTAGGCTTTCAACCTAATCCAGCTTTCTCATTTGAGTGTTATATTATAGCTATGCTAGCTAACTTTGCATAATTCTCACCAAGACAAGTAGTTTAAAGAGGGAAGAAAGAAGGATATGACAATATTGATAAAGCACCAATTTGCACATATGGCATTCCATTATTCTGTTGATGAATCTAGGATTCAAAAAGTACTACCTATAGATTGATCACTTTAAATTATTTAATAAATATTAGAGTCTTTAAATTAATTTCTTAAATATATCTATGTAATTTCTATGTGATAATTATTATATGATATCTTTAGCAAAAATAATGTAGTATTAGCTATCATCAATTGTGTAGTCAATCTTTTTAGCTATTAATCCATGAAAACTTCTAGATGCCACTACAAGTCACAGGCCCTTTCTGACAAAAATACTGACCTTTTTTACACTAAAAAGTTTTTTTTGACGGGCGCAAAGGTCGGTATTTACGTTGCTATTAGCATCGGAAAAGAACGGTCGCTATATAAGTGTCGCTATATAGCGACACTAGTAAACATTGCTATATAGCGACACTGGTAAATGTCACTATATTAGTGACTATTAACAAAATCTTAAAAAAAACACTAGTGGGCTAAACAGGGCCACAGCGAGCCTTGTTTTGCTCCACTAATGTTTTTTGTTACAAAATTTTCCCTGTGAAAAGGGTGATACAAAATTGCTCAAACTAGCCGAGCGACAGAAGCATATACATGTCAACGATATACAACATTGTTTGTTACAAAATTACCCTTTCGAAAAGGGTGATACAAAATTGCTCAAACGAGCTGACATACAAAAGCATATACATGGCGAAGTATATGCAAACTGCTACTACTACTACTACTACTACGACAACCAATGCAAGACAATAGATAGTACCAACTGCGGATCAGATTCTCACATGGACAAGAAAAAATGCAGATGCATTGTGTTCTATTGTCTGCAGTGTAAGTGATTGTGTCATGGCATTAATTCAACATGTCACCACAGCGGAGGAGGCATGGACGGGGTCTTGAACCTTGTGAGCTATGCCTGATCCCTAGCCCTCATCAAAGCCGTGTAAGCCTAATCCCTCATCATCACCACTCACCTCCACTGATGGGGCGTTCGAGCTTGGATTCTAAGAGTGAAACCATATTAATTGGAAATTAGATTGAAACTTAAAGAATAAAACAATTTAAAAAGTGAGATTACAAGTAAGAGTAGACTTATACCATGCAAGCAACCACCTCAGCCCAATCAATTGTCACTCCCAGCACCTCCTGCTCAATAAACCATGGCTTTGTTTTTATGCGAAACCCGCATCTCATCTCTATATCTGTGGGAAGGCAACCCATCACAGCTTGTTGTGGGCCTAATTTACGAGAGTTATATAAAGTGCATGCAATATGTAGTAAAACAAATAGAACGATACGTTAAATCAGAAGAAGTAGACTTACCACAGTTGCCTCAAACGCCAACCATCTGCATGTACCAAAGTGCAAAGTACCTACAGAGTCTAGCCATCTCCTCACAGCCCTCCTCTGGCCCTCGAAGAGTTCGGGATGGTCCCTATACTACTTCTTGAAAAACTTCCAGTCAACTTTGTCTGCCCAGCTAGGTTTAGCATTCCCCTTTGCGATGGAAGTATGCAAGGTTGACCTACAGTGCTTCAAGATGACCCCCATGTGCTCTTTCATGTAATCCAAATTGAACTCCCAATTTGGGGGGTTAGGATATTGTCTTTTCAATTCATCGATGACTGCCTACTTCTTTTGGTCATCTTGGTACCGCCAGTCAGTAGCTATGCTGCTCTTGAAGTGGTGGCTCATCAACCACCATATGGTGGCCATCACTTAGTCCTTTTTATTTTCTATTATCTCTCGAGCAACCGTGATTTCATAGGATAAGTCCTTGATTGGGTATGGAGGACTCAAGGTAGTAGCAGAGTCAGAGCGGTGGTGTTCCTGCAAGTGCTTACAGAGCGAGGAGTAGTAGTGGCAGTAGGAGAGGGCAAGGGACCTAACTAGTACTGGGTCTTAGGAACAAGTGGAGACCTGTAGGGATGTGAGTGTACTGACTCGTCTACATCTCCCAAGTCAGCACAACATAAGTGACCCCCTTCCTACTCTTCCTTCCCTTACGATTGGCATGCCCAGGTGATGACCCCTCAGTCGAAGGGGCTAGAGGGGACGGCTGGACAGTACGTCTAGCTATCAGTGTAGGAGAGGGATTTGCTGAGATCCTCTAGGATAGCAAAGAGAAGAATCTCACTGCCTCCGCATCGGTCATCTGTGCATCAACTCATCAGGACTCTTGACAAAGCCATGGGCTACTAGCAAAGGAGTTTCCTGAGGGGTAGTCACAGTGCTACGTCCCAGAGGAGCCAGGGTAGGCCCCTGAGGTGTCGCATGAGTGGAATCAAAGTCCTTTAGAGAGTAAAGATTATGATGTCTCCTCTTACAAGGGTTTCCATACTTGTCGGATGTGCATAATGATCCCATGTCTAATTTAGGGGGATTGGACAAACATAGACATAAACACAAAAACAAAAAACAAAAAAAGAGCAGGTAAGAAGTGAAAAGACAATTAATTACCCATGGGTGAGGGCATGGTTGTTCCATTTAGAATCTATTTGAAAAAAAAAAGAACCAAATACGGCTAAGGAGCATGTGAAAAAAGAATCTAATATGACTAACAAGAAGGAAATAAGCATATGCATGATGGAAAGCATATGAGGGAAAGCATATGCATAAGAGAATGAGAAGCATAAGAGAAGCATAAGAGAAGGAAAAGAGAAGGAGAAGCATAAGAGAAGGAGAGGGGAAAAGAAGAGAAAGAAGAGGGGAAAAGAGATTGGAAGAGGGGAAAAGAACCAAATATGCATGAGAGAAAAAAGAGAGAAAGCATATGCATAAGAGAAAAAGAGAGAAAGCATATGCTTATGCTTATGCATAAGCATATGAGCATATGCTCATGCATAAGCATAAGCATAAGCATAGGCATGGGCATATGCTTATGAAGAGAAGAGAAACAGAGAGGAAAAAAGAAGAGAAGGAAAGGAGAAGGAGAAGGAGAAGGAGAAGGAGACATATGCTCATGCATAAGCATAAGCATAAGAGAAGAAAAAACATATGTATAAGAGATTAAAAGAGGAGAAAAAGAAGAGGGGAAAAGAGCATAGGCATAAGAGAAGGAAAAACATACCCATAAGAGAAAAAGAGAGAAAGCATATGTTTGAAAGAGGGGAAAAGAGATGGAAAGAGGGGAAAAAGAAGAGCAGAAAAGAGATTGAAAAAGGGGGAAAAGAAGAGGGGAAAAGAGCATAAGCATAAGAGAAGGAAGAGGGGAAAAGAGATTGAAAGAGGGGAAAAAGAAGAGAAGGAAGAGGGGAAAAGAGATCGAAAGAGGGGAAAAAGAAGAGAGAAAAAGAGCATAAGCATAAGAGAAGGAAGAGGAAAAAAGAGCATAAGCATAAGAGAAAAAGAAAGAAAGCATATGCTTATGCTTATGCATGAGCATATGAGCATAAGAGAAAAAGAGAGAGAGTGCTTGTGCTTATGCATAAGCATATGAGCATATGCTCATGCATAAGCATATGAGCATATGCTCATGCATAAGCATAAGCATAAGCATAAGCATAGGCATAGGCATATGCTTATGAAAAGAAGAGAAAAAGAGAAGGAAAAAGAAGAGAAGGAGAAGGAGAAGGAGACATAATGCTCATGCATAAGCATAAGCATAAGAGAAAAAAAAACATATGCATAAGAGATTGAAAGAGGGGAAAAGAGCATAAGCATAAGAGAAGGAAAAACATATGCATAAGAGAAAAAGAGAGAAAGCATATGTTTGAAAGAGGGGGAAAGAGATTGAAAGAGGGGAAAAGAGATTGAAAGAGGGGAAAAAGAAGAGGGGAAAAGAAGAGAAGGAAGAGGGGAAAAGAGATTGAAAGAGGGAAAAAAGAAGAGGGGAAAAGAGATTGAAAGAAGGGAAAAAGAAGAGAAGAGGGGAAAAAGAAAAGAGGAAAAGAGCATAAGCATAAGAGAAGGAAGAGGGAAAAAGAGCATAAGCATAAGAGAAAAAGAAAGAAAGCATATGCTTATGCTTATGCATGAGCATATAAGCATATGAGAAAAAGAGAGAAAGCATAAGCTTGTTCTTATGCATGAGCATATAAGCATATGCTTATGCATAAGCATAGGAAAATACATATGATTATAAAAAGAGGAGAAAAAGAGAGGAAAAAAGAGAGTGGAAAATAAGAGAAGAAAGAGGGGAAAAGAGATTAAAAGAGGAGAAAAAGAAGAAGGGAAAAGAGCATAAGCATAAGAGAAGGAAAAGCATATGCATAAGAGAAAAAGAGAGAAAGCATATGCTTATGCTTATGCATGATCATATGAGGGAAAGAGGGGGGAAAGAGGAAGGAAAAGAGGACAAGAGGGGAAGAAAAGGGAATAAGAGAAAAGAGGGAAAGAGAGGGTTTCTACACCCATCATTGTAGCTAGCGCTTAAGGCGTTAGGTGCAGGCCAATGCAAATAATGGAAATAACAAAAGGGAAAAAGAGGAAGCACTTTCTTACCTGGAAAAGTCCCGCTCCATGTTTCATGAACTGGCCCTACAAAAAAGAGGAAACATACCATTTTTTCAAATAACTAGTTAGAGGAAGGGGGAGTTGGAGAAGCAACTTTTCAAAGGGATTGGATGAGTTTGGAGAAGCCTACAAACAAGGAGAAAGCATAAGCCTACAAACAAGGAGAAAGAGGAGGAAGAGAAATACCAAAAAGAGAAGAGGTGAGTCTTCTTTCTTTCACCAAATCTCGTTTTTTGTCCTTAACCTCTGAAAATCAAGCATTAAAATTAGCACATAGGCTTAGCAATACAAGGAGAAACATGCTTCAACACTCACAAAATGAAATCTCATAAAAATTGAACCTACATTGCTTAAAGAGACACACCTTCTTTAAAAACTTCCTTTCACATAAGTGTTGGGATATCTCAAGGTGTATGCCTTAGGCACACCTTATGTTTCTATGTGTGAGTGCTAGAGGCACAGTTAGGTGCCCACAAGCACAGTTAGGTGGTGGAAAAGCCACATAGGATGATTGAGTGAATCTAGGAGCAGATTGAGGAGATGATTGAGGAGCTTTGAGGTCATCAGTGATGTCAGTGACCTTGTATGAGGTGCCTACTTAAGGACCTCTTTCTTCTTCATTCTATAAGCAAGTATTCTGAGTTTGTGTCCACTCTACTCTTTCTTTTCAGTATTCCAACAATAAGCAGAGAGGGAGAAGGGTGGAGAGGGAGCACAAGTATTGGGAGAGGGGCTGGGTAGGGGTGAGGAGTGGGGAATAGAGAGGAGGAAAGCGAGGTCATCGAATATAAGGAGGGAGGAGAGATTTTTGCATTTCCCACAATAGAGATGTGAAAGACGGCGTCGTACAGGGTTTCAAGTTTTAGCCCCTAGTGTCGCTATATAGTGACATTGGTCAGTCGCTATATAGCGATGTTTATATCCTAAAAGCATCGCGATATAGTGATGAAACAGGGTAAAGTGTTGCTATATAGCGATGACGTTTTAGGGCATTTTTGTTAGAAGAGAGGAAAGGAGCTCATGGGTGGCTATTTTTTGGATCTTAATAGATTTCTTTACAGCTCATGTTGTGATTTTGGAAGTGTGTAGATGGAAGGGATGAGTGGAAGCTCATTAGACGATGCACCAATGCTTGGGAGTGCAAAGTGCCTTACGGAGAGGTTGTATTGTCATTGCACTTATTGCAAGTGAGAAGTACAACATCGACATCGTATTGTCATGTGCCACTTATGGATGTATGGGGAGGAGCCCGAACCAATACTCACCATTGGTGTTGCACGTGGTGATGGATCATCAGTAAGTCAATGCTATTTAAGTTCGTGATTAATATTGGATACCATTATGACATGAAACCTTAAGACAAGATCTTATATTTACACAAAATCTTGAGATAGGATGAGGAGGGTGGCAAGGGTGCACATATACCTTCACACTTTGAGTAAGACTATAGTCTCCCAGATATGCCAGATGATGATAAGGATATGGTGGAAATGATGGATTCTATTTTTAGGGGCACTACATGTGGGGGTTAAAGGTCACTGTGCCTTAACCCCGGTTATGTACAATACTCAAACACATATATAAATGAATGAAAAAGAAGATTAGGGTGGTTCTGCACCCACCAAACTTGTGTGGCTCTCTGTCTCTCTCTCTCGCTCTCTCTCCTTCTTCCATTCTTGCTTCCGTTGAGAGCACTCTCAACTGGTATCAGAGCCCGGATGATCTAGCTGAGCGTGCGTGAATGCTGGAAGCTCAGCAGCTCTGTGGGAGGAAGAAGAAGCTCTTTGGGAAGCTTTGTGGGTGACTTTACTTGCATCCGAGTATGCAGAGACCTTGGAGGAACCTTTGGAAAAGTCACTTTGGCTTTGCGAAGTGTTTTTGAGAGCCTGTTAAGAGCTTTCAAAGAAAAAGTCGTTTTTTGAGCTTTTCCCTGTTCCGTTCGATGACAGAGACTCCATATTGACTTGTAGAGGTAACTATTGCTTGCTTTTGGTGTCCACATTACTTCAGGAGCTTGGCAACACCTTCATTCTTGAATCTGGGATCATTTCATTGGATTTCTGACTCACTGTGTCAGTTCCTGCGTTTTTTGCCCGGGTGTTGGAACTCAAGTTTGGAGCAACCATTTGTAGATCTGTCAGTTCCGTTGGACTCAGGAGGTCCTAAAACTTCTATGTTGCTCATCATTCGCACTCCGGTGAAGTTTACAGATAGCTCTGTTTCCAAAAACGTTTTTCAGTCCGTGTGTTGGACCCAGTGATTGAGACCACGGTTTCTAATACCGTTTGTCCCATTGCGTTCCGGACGCCCAAAAACCCCTACCTGTCAGTTCTTGCGCGATTCGGTGGAGGATTTTCAGAGTTATAGATCTCTGTGTATTCGATTCCGTCTCTCTGTTATGCATTTTTTCATACTAAGGTTTTGAAACCTTAGATTTATGCCACATGGAAGTGGACAAGTGTTGACTCCCATTTCTCACTCATCGGTTGGGATTTTGGAGTTCTGGCAGAAGAGAGATATTTGCAGATTTTCTTGCTGATTCCGATTATGCAATGGCGCCCATGTTTTGAGGCATCTCAGGTTCTATTTTCAGTAGCGCTCATTACCGTGGGACTATGATTTCTTGAGCATACCTTATGCAGATCACTCTGGTTGCAGTTTGTGCGCTCATTCGTGGTATGCATTGGGTCGCAGTGGATGATTTATACGCCATTTGGATGCATTGCGGTCCTTGTTGGATGCGTTGATAGGCCCAAATTGCCTTGTGGGATGCTATTTTTTATGGATGCTTTGCACATGGATGCTATTTTATGCTGAGGGACAGCTTTGACACATTGTTGGTGATGCACTGATAGTGCTATGCTCTCTTGGATGAGATATAATTGATGCATATGCCAGTGGATGGTGTTTATGCTTGAGTCATTTGGCACTTATTGGCATTTTCTTTTGGGCCAGATTTGCTCATATGGATGCATAGTATATGCACATGAGTCAGATGCATCTTTTGATGCTATCAGCTTTGAGTTTTGGTGATATTTCACTCTATTGTGGCATACACATTTGGGTGCACCTAGTATTTGGTGTGATTCACTCTTGCAGGCACTAGCATTTGGGATTTTGTTTCATTTGTATCATGACATCCTCTTCCATGTCTGAAAAGGAGTTTTTCAGCATTAAAAAGTTTGATGGGACAAACTTTTCTTTGTGGAAAGAACAAATAAGAGATGTGCTTATTCAAAAAAAGCAGATTAAACCCTTGGCAGGTATTGAAGCTAAGCCTGCGGATATGTCTGAGGATGATTGGAATGAGTTGGATGCATTAGCAAAGTCTACTATTAGACTTCATCTTGCAGAGTCAGTTTATTTCACAGTAGTAAATGAGCAGACTACTGAAGATTTGTGGAAGAAACTGTGTGCCACTTATGAGAAGGAAACTGCCTCTAATAAAGTTTACCTCATGAAGAGGTTGTTTGAGCTGCAGATGAAGGAAGGGGTCTCCATTGCTTCTCACTTAAATGAATTCAATATTATTTTCAGCCAGCTTCAGGCTCACAGCTTCAGGCTTAGAAGATGAATTTTGATGCGGAGACTAAGGCAATATTTCTCTTATGTTCATTGCCATCCTCATGGGATACCTTCCGTACAGCTGTCAGTAACTCTGCACCTGGTGGAGTACTGAAATTTGATGATGTTGTGGGTAGCTTGTTGGCTGAGGAGATTAGACGGAAGTCTATGGATGGCAATAAGCAGGATGCAGCCTTAAATGTGCAAAGGGGTAGATCACAGTTCAGGGGGAAGTCCCAAGAAAGAGGGAAGTCACGTAGCAAATCCAGGGCACGGAACATTGAGTGTTACCATTGTGGCAAGAAGGGCCATATGAAAAAGGATTGCTATAAGCTGAAAAGAGAGCAAAGGATAAGAAAAAGAATGCAAATTGGGGTACAAATCAAAAGGAAGAGAGTCCAAGGGAGGACAAAGGAAAAGTGAAGATCGAGGAGATCAATGCAGTCACACATGATAGTGACAATGACGTTCTCTTCATGTCTAGTTTATCTGCAGAGTTGCTTACCACTTCAGATGATGCATATTCCCAGGATTGGATTTTGGATTCTGGTGCTTCATTCCATGTTACTCCCCATAGGGAATGGTTCTCCACTTATGACAGTGGAAAGACAGGTTGTGTGCATCTTGGAAATGACTATGCATGTGACATAGTGGGAGCAGGTGACATAAAGTTTTCTTTTGCAAATGGGTCTGCATTTGTTTTGAAACATGTGAGACATGTGCCTAAGCTGACCAAGAGTCTTATTTCAGTGGGTCAGCTAGATGATGCTGGTTTTCACACCACTTTTGGCTTCAGAGTTGGAAAATTCAGAAGGGCTCTATGCTTTTGGCCAGGGATGCCAAGTGTGGGACTTTGTATCCCTTACATGTATCAGGGGTATTTGATCATGTTGTTGCAATAACCGAGCAGCCAAGCACTTCTTTGTGGCATTGCAGGTTGGGGCACATGAGCCAGAATGGAATGAAACTCTTATGCCATTTGGGTTATGTACCGCATATGAGTTTCTCTGATTTTGAATTTTGTGAGCATTGTCTCTATGGGAAGCAGACTAAATCAGCCCATAAAAGAAGGGGAAAGAAAGAGTTTGAAATGCTTGATTTGGTGCATTCAGACGTATGTGGTCCCATGCCTACACGGTCATTAGGTGGGGCCGAATACTATGTGACATTCATTGATGATGCAACTAGGAAAGTGTGGGCTTATGCTATAGCTCGGAAGAGTGATGTATTCCAGGTATTTCAAAAATGGCTGGCCTTGGTTGAGAATCAGTCAAGTAGAACGCTTAAATGCCTACGGACTGATAATGGTGGAGAGTATCTCTCTCATGACTTTCAGCATTTCTGTGATACACGTGGGATTAAGAGGGAGCTCACATCCCCTCGTACTCCAGAGCAAAATCCAGTTGCAGAAAAGATGAACCGTACCATTCAAGAAAGGTTGCAATGCATGCTTTCCAATGCAAGTCTTTCTTGTGATTTTTGGGCTGAGGCAATGAAGACTGCAGTGCATGTGATCAATAGATCACCTAGTAAGAGTTTGGATGGTGGTATTCCTGAAGAGGCATGGAGTGGCAAGAAGCCCTTTTACTCTCATTTGCGTATATTTGGGTGTGAGGCATATGCACATGTGCCAAAAGAGCTTCGAAAGAAGCTAGATCCTAAGTCTAGGAAATGCATCTTTCTGGGTTATGGTGAAAGTGGAGAGATGGGCTGTCGTCTCTGGGATCCAGAAGCAAAGAAGATCATACGCAGCCATGATGTGGTCTTTAATGAGAAGAAGATGCATAAGGCACCCATGAGGGATGTGGAAATGAGGAGAATCACTTTCCAGGATGTGAATCCACCTGCATATGTTGATAGACAGCAAGCTGTCCATGCACCAAATGTGCAAGAAATGGTACCACCAAGTACTCCTACAGGTATACAATCAAGGGTAGATGATGAATCATCTATTGGTGGAAATGATGAGCCAAATGTGGCTGATATGCAGGTGGGACAGCAAGCTGAAATGCCCTTGAGAAGATCATCTAGAGTGTCTAGACTGCCTGATAGGTTTGTTCCAGGGGTAGACTATGTGATGCTTACTGATTGCGGGGAGCCTTCTTGCTATAGAGAGGCTATGATGCGTGAGGATCAACGCAAGTGGGAGTATGCTATGCAATCAGAGATGAGTTCACTTATGAAGAATAAGACTTGGGACTTGGTTTCTTTGCCACATGGAAAGAAAGCATTGCCATGTAAATGGGTCTACAAAATGAAGGTCACAGGTGATGATGTGCCTAGGTACAAGGCCTGTTTGGTTGCTAAAGGGTTCAAGCAAGAGAAGGGTGTGGACTTTGATGAGATATTCTCTCCGGTTGTGAAGATGACCACACTTAGATGCATGCTTGGACTAGTGGCATCAGAGGATATGGAGCTTATGCAAATGGATGTCAAGACAGCTTTCTTGCATGGGGATTTGCATGAGGAAATTTACATGGTGCAGCCGGAAGGCTTTGAAGAAAAGGGCAAAGAGCATTTAGTTTGCAAGCTAAAGAAGAGTCTCTATGGTCTTAAGCAAGCACCTAGAGAATGGTATCAGAAGTTTGATGCTTTCATTCGGTCCCAGGGTTTTAGAAGGAGTGAAATTGATCACTGCCTCTACACTAAAAGGGCTAAGGATAATAGCCTGATAATCTTGGCACTATATGTGGATGATATGCTATTGGCTAGCAAGAATACTTATGAGCTAGATGCATTAAAGGCCAAGTTGCATGAGGCCTTTGATATGAAGGATTTGGGACTTGCAGGTCATATTCTTGGTATGCGCATCACGCGTGATCGGAGTAGGAAACTCCTTTGGCTTTCACAAAAAGAGTATGTTACAAAAGTATTGCAACGTTTCAATATGGAGGGGGGGAAGGCAGTGAGTACTCCATTGCCTCCATATGTGAAACTGAGTCATACAGATAGTCCCAAATCAGATGAGGAAAGGGCCATGATGGCCAAAGTTCCTTATGCATCAACAGTTGGGAGTCTTATGTATGCTATGATGGCTACTAGACCAGACATTGCATTTACAGTAGGAGTTGTTAGCCGGTATATGGCTAATCCAGGAAAGAGGCATTGGGAGGCAGTTAAGTGCATCATGAGGTACATGAAGGGTACCAAGGAGATGTGCATCTGCTTTGGTAAAGGAGACATGCGTGTACTTGGATACACAGATTCAGACTATGCAGGGCATGTGGATAGTAGGAGATCCACTTCTGGTTATGTGTTCACCTTTGCAGGTGGTGCAGTGTCGTGGATGTCTCGCGCACAGAAATGCGTTGCTTTGTCTACCACAGAGGCTGAGTATGTTGCAGCCACAGAGGGTTGCAAGGAGGCTATATGGCTTGATCGGCTAGTGGGAGATTTGGGGATTCATACAGGTGTACCGACATTGCATAGTGATTCCATGAGTGCTATTCAGCTAGCACGGAATCCGGTCTTTCATGCAAAGACCAAACACATTGAGGTCAGGTACCATTTCATCAGGGAGGTACTTGAGGACAAGCGCATAGAGCTTGTCAAGGTTCATACAAATGATAACCCTGCAGATATGCTGACGAAGAGTCTACCTAGTCAGCGGTTTGAGTATTGTCGTGTATTGATGGGCATTGGATAGTATGCTCACTAGTTATTCTCCCTTAAAGGCACATTGTCCTTTAAGTGGGAGGTTGTGGGGGTTAAAGGTCACTGTGCCTTAACCCCGGTTATGTACAATACTCAAACACATATATAAATGAATGAAAAAGAAGATTAGGGTGGTTCTGCACCCACCAAACTTGTGTGGCTCTCTGTCTCTCTCTCTCGCTCTCTCTCCTTCTTCCATTCTTGCTTCCGTTGAGAGCACTCTCACTACATCACATGTACATGTGAAGTCAAAGTCTGAGGTCAATATGCGAGAGTTGCAATCAACACAGTTGTACAAGGGTGCTAGGATGTCTAAACTATAGGCTTGTCTCTCAATCTTGAATTTGCAAGCAAAGTATGGGTGGTCGGATACAAGTGTCTCGACCTTAATGAGGTTAGCTCCCATATTACTTTGACTCATTATTTGGATATTATTTATTTTGAGAATCATTATTATTCGAAGCCTATGTATGTTTGAATTGTGATAGGTTGCTCCAAAAGATGTTGCCTACACCAAATACCATGCTACATGGGCATGTGAAATAGGTGGATGTCTCAAAAAGAGATCTCCATATTGAGCATTGAGAAGGCTAGAGTGGACTCCATCGAAGTCGTATGCTTGCTTGAGAAGCACTTTCCCTCGAGCATTATGACAACTCAAGTGCACTTGCTTGTGCACATAGTTGATGAGGTGGCCATTGCAGGTACCGTTCATAGTTGGTGGATGCTTTTTCTCGAGCGGTTTATGAAAACTTTGAAGGGATTTGTAAGACAAAGAGCAAGACCAGAAGCAAGCATGGCAGAGGGATGGCTGGTGCAAGAGCATTAGTATATATCACGAAGTTTCTTGCATTCACGGATCTCGATATGCTGCAAGCATGGCATAACAAGGATGATGATCGCATCATTGGCGAGGTTCCCAAAGGAAAAGGAATTGAAATAAAGATGAGCGAAGAGCAAATGGAGAAATTCATTAAGTTTTGTATTCAGAGTAATTTATAGGCGATCGTAACCATATCCACGGGATCTCACCCTTCTCCTCACTCACATGTCACTTGATTGGCTACAACTGGCTCTACATAAAGCCGAATGTGATGGAGAGACAATAAACAAGCACGAGCAAAAGTTATCATCTCTATGTATGATGCATTTAAGTTTCTTACCTCTTGATGTAATTAAGTAATTATTTGTGGCAATATACACTATAAAATAGATACATCTTCATTGTTTTAATGATGCTCTTTTGCAGTACAAAAAGTACAGTGCATTATGGTCATATAGATGACATTTTCACGTGGAACGCATCGATTCAAAGAGAGTCACGTATGATTGTGGAGTCATGGCTTTCACACAAGATAGTTGAGCAAGTGCTTCGAATACCAAAATTCTCTCCTCACAGTTGGATTATTGTGGAACCATATGCGAAATCTATGAAATTGATTTCAAACAATTTAGTATTTTCATTCTTGATGTAAAATGCTTTAGAACAATTTACAATGGTCCCCATGCAATAGTGAGAAAAGATAGTAGCGGTTTCTTTGCAATAAGCTCCACCAAACTTTGAACCAATGAAAGTAATACTTTTGTTCTTCCCAAACATTGTGAGCAGGTGCATACTAATGATTTAATTAATTGAAGCTTTCATTTTTAAAGATCCATTGATACATGTACTTAAGCATAATTTCATATATATAATTGATGGCATTTGACACCCATCTTTAATATAGGTGGTTTTTCATCCAGATCGTTCTGATCCAAGATGGTGGTACGTGATCCAAGTTGCACCACAAAGTAAGCATATTTTTGAAGATAGAGATGTGGATATGGAGATGCCACTACTAATGCCGGATCCAATTGATCCGGATGGATCAAGCGAAGAAGATGAAGATCACAATATGAACCAAGAGGAAGATGTGCATAATGACATCGTACGAGAGGAAGATGGAGATCACGATATTGAGGAAGAAGATGACGATCATCAAGAATCACCACACTTTATTGAAGAAAATGATCAATTCTTAGGTGAACGTACGATGCTAGAGTACGATGATGATACGATGATGATATAGGAGATCAACTTGGTATAGAGTTAGAGATAGACTTGTTTGGTGCATTAGACTTGGCTCAGAAGCCGTTGATGTAAATGCTCTTCATTGATTTTTTTCATCTCAAATTTGGACATGAATATATGAGCTTCAAACTTGATGTACATGCTCTTGTACTTTTATTCTCTCAAAGGATCAAACATGTATGAAAAGAAAAAAAAAATTTTCATTGGGAAAACTATCTTTTAAGGTTGGTATGGGAAAAAACACTCTGTAAAATGTTGCTATAGGAAACTATCTCAGTGTTGCTATATAATGATTATTCACAAGTCTTATAAGTGTCGCTGTATAGCGACACTCTTTAAACGTTGCTATATAGTGACACTTAACTAAAGTCACCATATAGTGACAATTAACAAATCTCGCTTTGATTATCGACGATTAGTGCCCTGTGCACACTAAACATCGGTGCTTAAGCATTGAAATAGGGCTTTTGTGTAGTAGTGTGCTTGCACATTAATCCATATAATCTCTTCTATGACAACTTCTAGATGCTTGGACATTATCCATATAATCTTTCTATAGTCTCCAAACTTTTTTTCTTGGCCTTTACTTTTTAATCTTATAGCTATTTTGCATAGAGTCTCCAACCAAATATTCATTTTAAGGATGCATTTGCATCATGAGTATTGATGGCAAAGACCACCATCCTAAAGGAATACAAGCCTAAGTGCATAGAAGTAGAAAAGGAACATGCCTCAAATATAGAAGATAAGCTACTCACACTCAACATAGTGCCACTAGCCACCATTGATGTGATGATGGTAGTGAAAAAAATACTTCATAGATGATGAAGAGCTAAAGATGGACTTTCCAAATGGATTCACGAAAGACAATGAAGGACAAAAGATAGTCCAAGAGGATTTGGCATATTGCATCATCCAAATCAATCGTAGTAGCCAAATTACTAAGAGGCAAGCTATCAAGGAAATCAATGTCATGTTTGCAAGAAGAATTGAAGTTGATACAAGTCAAGGAGGAACATCCTATTGAAATCCTAGAGCAATCCCAATAACTCTTCTTTGTTTACAAAAATGTATCTACATGGGCATACATAGACTTGAAGGGATACAATAAAATGTGATTCAACATTAAATCCCTCTAATTCTAGATGCAAGGCTAACTAAACCCAAATATATCAAGTTGGTGAAGGAAATTTATTTTAGCTAACTAATGGCATTTATTCCAAAAATAGTACTTTACAAAGGAAACACTAATAAGAAGAGAGATGTACTGCCCCCCACCCCCCTTTGCTCCACCCCCAATATCTCATTCTTAATTTCAATCACAATCTCAATCTCAACTTGAATTTCAATCTCAATTGAAAGTAGAAAGCAAAGCTCAGTCTCAATCCAATCTTAATTGTTGACCTAAAATCTACATGACTCAATCTCATTCTCAATCCAATTCTTGAATATGAATTTCTTTCAATTCACCTCAAAATTCATGCATGTGAATCTTCTTTGAAATTTTGTGTAGTAGCCCTGCTCCCATCCTACACCACTTGTACCATCACCACCCCTAGTGCCATGACTATGTCCATTGATATCACTCTCTAATCCATCATGGTTGTCCCCAATTTGATCCCCCTCACCACCTTTGTCATTGTATTGCCCCTTTTGTGTAGTTCTTCATGCATCCTCTTCAAATTCCTCTCCCTCTAACATTTGCATCCAATATACCACATACTAGATCAATTTATTTTTCATGAGTTTACAAGCTTCCATGAGATACCTACCCAATTAAAGAATTTTTTAAAAAAGATACATGCAAAAAGCCTATGTGTTTTCAAAGAAAACATAATTTGTAAGGAATATATACAGAAGCAAGCAATAATATGATGATTGATTTAGACATAACATACCACTAGTGAAGGCATCACACCATAAATAACTTTTTCACATTAGTTTCGTTAAGAAGTAAAACTTTTATATTGTCATCGAAAGTTTATATGCCCTAATAAAATTGAAATTTTAAAACATTCGCCAAGATTTGAAACTTTTATGCAAAAACTTTAAAAATTTTGCTTGTATTGGCAATTGCTGATATTTTACTTAGAAATTCAAAAGAAAACATAGGAAATTGTACTATATTTTATCAATATTATGAAACTGAAAAGATTAGTTTGATAGACTTTTGCCAAGATTTTATATTAATATTAAATTAAATCTTCGATAAAAAAATCCATGCATCACACCCATCTCACATAGTCTCCTACAAAGAGTAGGATACTACCCAAGTAGGATAGCCTCCTAGGAGCCTCCCCCATCTCCTCCTTTTTAGAGTCTTGTCCATAATCCTTTGCTTGCATTAAATTAAATATTATTATTTTTAAATAAATATGGATTATTGAATTAATGATTTTTTTTTAAATATTCCAGTGAGGGAGCACATACCTGGGATGTTGAGGCTACCTCTATTCAATGTGCCGAAGTCATGACACTTGTAGATGGCTAAAATGCGGATTCAATTTGATGGGCCACCTCCTTCTTCAAAGCAATGCGAAGAGCCTCTTTGAAATTACTGGGATTTTTGCTTAGAACCTTTCCATGCAAGGTAGAACCAAAACCATAAACAAATTTGCTCATCTTGAGATGTTCCATTGCCAATGAACCTTTAGAATCTCCCGTAGAAGATGAAGAAGAGTCAACCACATGCAAAGTAGCTTGTTGGTACTTGATGAATAAATCCTCATACCTCATAGCGAAGGTCGAAACTAACTCTCCTTCCTTTTGGGAAATATTCTCTAGCTGCAATAACAAGGAATTTGATGACTCCAATGTCCCAAACCTCTCCTTCATTACCTCGACCAAGCTTTCCCAATCATCCTTGGTATCTTTTGGTAAGGCCTCGTACCAAGTTAAGGCCACACCCTCCAAGAAATCTGGAAGTATCTCAGCATGTTCCTTCATAGACCAACCAGTCAAGCGGCATGCTCAATTGAATTCCCAAAGGTAACTCCTCGGGTCTTCTCCTTATGATCCATGAAACACTGGAATGCTGTACATCTTGCACAAAAAATGAGCACTTTTAGCCGGAAAAGTTATCGAGATCAGAGGCTAGAGACTAAGTATGGCTACGCTCAAAGCCCATAGAGAAAAGGAGATCACGAGGGCGAAGGGATGTCATAGGGGTGAACAAGGAATTAGAAGTAGAGGGAAGGAAAAGGGAGGCTATGACACAAGGGGAAAGGGAGAGGGGGAAGAGAAGCATGTACATGATAGGAAGAGGAATGTTGAGATGTAGACATCAAGGGAAGTGATCCATACTTTATTGGAAAGAAGGGATGAGAGGGAAACATCAAAATACTAGCTAGGTGGCTTTACAAGAATGAGCGTGTCCCATCAAGGAAAAGCCCCTTCCTTTTATAGCCAAAAGAGGGGGTCTCTCCACATTAATGTATCCTCCCACATGCATGGTGTGTGTGGAAAAGTCTCCCATGTGGGCTAGGTGGGTACGCACTCTCAATTGTGTGCGACAACCCTTTGCCTCCATTTTCCACATAAATCAAGCCCCGTATCTCAAGTCTATGACACTCCCTTGGTCTCTTTCCAATTTTATAATAGGTTCAAACCTCTAGGAGGACAAGTGGAGGGTTGGCACAAGGAATCTTGCCACCTCATCCTACTTTCCCCATTATTTAACTAGCTCTCTTGGTCCTTCTATACCTCCCCCACATGGGCCTATCCCATATGGAGGGAATAACTCAATATAATAGCCATCTCCACCCATTTTATATTGCTTCTCCCATGGACTTTGAGCCATATCTCACTTAATGCATCCTAGGTGGAGGGGTGGCACATGGAGGAGCCATGCCACCTTGCATTTTATAATATTACTATCATGGATTATGTACAACACACCTTATGGGTCCTCTTACATGGAAGGGTGGCACATGGTCATGCCCTGCCACCTCAACCTTGGGCCCTATGCACACCATATTTTATTATACTATTGCCACATATACAAACACACATACATATTAATGCCTTTTTCCTTAGACAATTTTATCCATAACAGTTCCCCCCCCCAGGCAGGGAATGCACAGCATTTCCATGCCTGGGACCATCACGCACAAAGAAAGGCCTGAGGTAACGCTTGTTGATCACCTTCTTGCCATATGGTTCATGCAGCTCCTGAACTTGTACAGGCCCATTGCTACGTTCTTTGATGACTTTGTATGGACCAGCCCACAGTGGCAGAAGCTTCTTATCCATTTGGTGGTCCAATCTGTTATCAAAGCATAGCACAACATCCCCCTCAGCAAAGTGTCTTACCCATCCCTTGCGAATCTTAGCATCCAATCGGGCCTTTTGTCGATTCTTTTGGATCTCTGTTTGGTGTAGTGCATGGCGTCAGGTCTCATCTAACTTCTCAAGTTGTACCAATCTGGCCTCTACATGTTCATCTTCTGTCATCCTCTGTTCCTGTGCCAATCTCAAGGTAGGAATCTCTATCTCATGGTAAAACTACCTCAGTACCATACACCAACTCAAAAGGGGTGTGACCTGTAGATGTTTTATGAGTGATGTTGTAAGCCCACACGGCTTCAGTGACCTTTTGATCCCATTGACTCCTATTCCCTGCGGCCATTTTTCCAATGGTTTTACAAAGGAGGCCATTGGTCCGCTCTGTTTGACCCATGGATGCTGGGTAATAGATGCTAGAAGTGTGATGATCAATGCCCATGCGATCCATGAGTAACTCCACTGCTTCATTTAAGAATGGACTCCCATGGTCAGAGACTATCTCCATGGGTGTCCCAAACCTTGTGCAGATACGTTCAAAGATGAAATTTGAAACTGCCTTGCCATTTGCAGCAGAGAGGGCGATAGCTTCAGCCCACTTAGTGACATACTGAGTGGCTACCAAAAGATACTTCTTTTTGCGGGCAGTCATGGGCAAGGGTCTGACAAAATCTATGCCCCACTTCTGAAATGGATGGATGGACATCACTGGGTGATGTTGCCCGGGACGCAAATCCTTCCTACCGAAGAATTGACATGGTTCATAGGTTTTGCAATGCAAAGTGACATCCTTGAACAATGTCGGCCAATAGTATCCAGCATGTAAAATCTTCTTAGCTGTATAGTCACTGGCATAGTGGCCTCCACAAAATCCATCATGATAATGCTTCAATACCTTCGGCACTTCATCTGCATCAATGGCCCGTCTGAGTACCCCATCCATGCCTTGATGGTACAACACCCCATCAAGGAGGGTGTAGCGCCTACTATCTCTGTGGATCTTCTTTCTCTCATAGCTTGTACTTTCTGAAGGAAAGGAGAAAGCGGTCAAAAACTTATAGATACCACCATACCAAGGATCCCCAACTTCTATGGCTGCTACCAGGGTTACATCAAGGCACTCCTCTAAATCAATCAAAGCATTCTTCAAGTTGGAACAACCCCCTTTTACAATTTTGAAAGAAAAATCATATTCTTGTAGAACTGCCAACCACTTGGCCAACCGGCCCATGGGATTTGGTGATTGAAGAACCTGCTTTGCAAGACCAGTGTCAGTGAGTATAAAGAAGGGCCTTCCAGCCACATAATGCTTAAATTTCTCAATGCAAAACACCAAAGACAAGGCATGCTTGTCAGCCTCTGAATAGTGTCGCTCAGTGTCGAGCAATTGTCGAGAAGCAAATCGAACGGGATACATGAACCGATCCTCCCCTTGCTGGAGAAGAATACCTGCCAGAGTGTACTCACCAAACCCAGGATTGATATAAGGTCTTTGACCAGTCTGGATTGCGTAGAATGGGTTCTGAAGCCAGAGCATTCTTGATTTGTGCAAACCCATGATCACAATCCTCATCCCAAGAAAGATCAACCCCATCTTTTAATAGCATAGTCATGGGCCATGTCAAAGTAGCATATTGATCAATGAAGCGGCGATAGTATCCTGCTAGATTGACAAATGAGTGTACCTGACGTTTGGTTGTAGGTGGGGAGAGCTTGAGGATGGCTTCTACCTTCTCGGGGTCCAGCTTGATGCCCTCGGATGAGACAACATGTCCCAATAACCTCCCTTGTGTGGCTCCAATGGTGCATTTCTCAGGGTTGAGACTGCCATTTGCATCATTGACCCTTTGGAAGGCCAATCTAACCTTCATGATGTGCTCCTTTCATGATGAGAATATACAGAAATCATCTAAAAACACCTCCAAGAAATCCCCCAAATAAGGAGCAAACACCATCTGCATAAATCTTTGAAAGGTGGCAGGAGCATTGGTGAGGCCAAATGGCATTACTTTGAATGCAAATGTCCCCCAGGGTGTGGCAAATGTGGTTTTCAGCACATCTTCCTCGGCAATTCTAATTTGATAAAACCCAGAGTAACCATCACAGAAAGTATACATCTCATGACCACTTACCTTCTCAAGAATGAGGTCTTGAAAGGGTAGAGGATGATGATCCCTCTTGGTGGCAGCATTGAGCTTCTTATAGTCGATGCAGACCCGCCACTTGTTGTTTTTCTTTGGGATGACTACCACTGGTGAAACCCATTCAGTATTGTGAACTGGAACAATAAACCTAGCCTCTACAAGCTTTTGCAACTCTGAGCGCAATGCATCGGTCTGCAGGGGCCCTAATCTCCGATACTTCTGAGCCACAGGCTTTGCATCAGGCTTCAGCTCTATCTTGTGCTCTATGGCAGTCACATGGCGAAGGTGGTGGTAGCTAGTTGCAAAGAGGTCAGGGAAATCTTTGAACATTTCAAGAAACTCATCTTTCTCACCTAGAGTGAGGCCTTGAGAAAGCATTGATTTGAGCTGTTGAGGACTAGCTGTTATCTTTTCTGCAGGTGGCAGGGTCGGAGACACCCCCATCATGTAAATTTCCTCCTCTGAGAATTCCTCCCCCCCGTCTGATTCTTCCATGGACTCAGACACCGAGGATGAGAGAGTATCACTGTCATGCTCCTCTTCTTCTTCTGGTTCCATGGCACCAGGTTGCACCGGGATCTTCTCCTTGGAAGCACCAAAAGACATGTGTCCTGTCTTCCAATACCTGACTGCATCACTTTTTCTCAACCATGGTCTCCCGAGTATGGCTGGGTAACTTCTGCCTGTATCTTCAATGTCCACTACATAGAAATTGATAGTGGTGGTCAGCCCGTTGACAGTGATGGGCAAATCCTCAATGACTCCCATGGTCGACCATCTGCTACCTTGATTCGAGTGGAGGAACGCCTTGTACATTTCAAATTCAATTTCTTCATGATGCGGGGCACCATGATATTACATGCAGCTCCCCCATCAACACACACATTTTTGACACGGCAATTATCTATGATGACATCTACAGTGTGTGGGTGCCGATCAAATTCTTCAGAGATAGAAGATACCTCTCGTACCTTCCCCTTTTTCTTGCTCTTCCTTGTTGAGAGACCTTGCTGCAACTCACGTCTCACCTTAGGGCTTAATGCTATTAGTTGAGGGAGTGTGATGCTCAAAGACCGATGAGCAAGGTCCTGAATGATCGAATAGTCCTCTTACCCTGAGCCGATGGGAAAATCCGAGGGTGACCACTTACTCCTGCGAGATCTTTTAGTCTTCTCTGTTGGTGGGTCTGCCATCTCAGCATCTGAGGGCTCTGAGAAGGACACCTTCTTCCTGGGGCGGCCCGGCGGTCCACGGTTTGGGGAGGGGTCCGAGGTAGCACGAGTTCTTTTCCCGAGATCAAGGATCTCCACATCAGAATCCTCAGTGCCCGACTCACTTAGAAGATTCACCCTTGGAATATTGGGACATTCTGTGCGATAATGACCCTTCTGGTGGCACTCGTAGCATACAACATTAGCACGATCTCTTGGAGGGCAGTTGGCTTGATTTCTGATGCCCACCGAAGATCATTCAGGGCCTTGGCTAGGTCATTGACTCCAGGTTCTGTTGCAGGGGGGGCCTCTTTAGTTGGAGGGGCCACGGGAGTAGAGAGGAGGGGGGCTCGTGGGTGAGGCTGGGGAAATATTCGAGGCGGAGGATGAGGATATCCACCTTGTTGAGGGTAAGCATCTAAGGGAGGACCATACATTTGAGGTGGTGGCGGTGGATACATCCCTGATGAGGGGTGGGGGTATGCCCCTGAGTTAGACCCCCCAGGTTGTTGTTGCAGGAATGGAGGGGGATGCAGAGGGACAATCGTCTTCTTTGAAGCGGGGTCAGACTGAACTTTGTCAAACTTTTGAGCAATCTCATGTGCTAGCACCATAGTTTCTGGATTCTCCCATTTAAGCTTGAGGCGGAATTCATCACTCGCTCTGGCTACAAAGTAGCCCAGCACATGCTGAGTCATTCTAGCTTGAAACCCAACATTGTCCTCCTGTGTGGCAATCAAATGGTCCAGGAGCACGGCCGCTCAATCCACATATCGACGCGCCATCTCACCTTCTGACTGCTTCAAATTTGCCATTTGCAGATACACATTCTCCGGCTCCTCTTCTTTGCCGAAATACTCAATCATTGCTGCTGTCAACCTTGGCCAGCTTTGGCGAACATCTTCGGTTTGCTTCTCATAACACACTTGAGCCAAACCTTCTAGAAATGTGGGGAGAACCAATAGCCATCTGTCTTCAGTAAGAAAGTTGAGAGAAACACAACGGCGCTTGAAAGCCACAAGATACTCATTTGGATTTTCTTCTATCCGTCCACAAAACACGGTGTGTGGATAAAAAGGAAAAATATTTTTCACTTGTTGCATGTTGCTGGGTGAGTGCATAGCTATGTACATAGCTAGCTGGTTGTGGAAATGAGCTGTGGGTGGCCTCATGACGGACTCCACACTGAAGATATATTGTCGTGAGATGGAAGACACTTCTACAAGGACTTCTGGGAGATAATGAAGTGCAGTGAAGGAGCACCAAGCATGGCCAGAGTGTGACGAGGTTTTGTTGTGGGATGATATGTACTCTTCATGGTTGTCCAATGCCATATGTGCAAGAAAGCATGAGTTTTTTGTTGAAATGCCTTGCTTCCAGTGTGTCAGGATTGGCTTCATGGTTGTATGTTAGTCTGTGGGGAACTGAGCATTACATGCTGGTTAGCAGGTTATGTGCATTAATGCCTAAGGTAGGAGTATAGGCACTAATTGCCTTGGTATAGTTTGAAGGAAAGAGTGGGAGAGTGGTGAAAAAGGAAATGCATGACGTGGCTTTAATCAAAGGAGACCATGCATGCTACGTGAAAAGAAAAGAGGCTTCTCGTCGACAAGCTGGCAGGAAGTCACGTACGCGGAGAGGACAGCTTGTAGGAGGATTCCGGAGGGAGTACGTGGGCTCTCGGGAGGATAGACACATGAACAGAGGGAGATCTGGTTTAGAAGCTTCACGTGAAGGAGAGAGGCTCCTCTGGATGAAAGTGACGACACGATACAGACAGCTGTGTGGGGAAGGAAGTTTAAAAAAGGAAGGGAGGGAGTGCCTTGAGGAGGGAGGCCGTGCTCCATGAGCAAGGGAAGAAGCTGAAGGAGAGCGACTTCACGGGGAGTCTGGAGGAGTCGATGATGCCTCAGGGGGGTCTCTACGATGGAAGAAGGAGTTTGGAAGAGGGAGTCATTGCCTCACGGGAGCCTGAGGATCAGAAGGGTTCTTGCCGAGGGACGCACGTAATTACAGGAGGATTCGAGGTGACTTGATGGGAGCAGCTGGCAGCTCCTAGATGGTTGAATGGTCGCCACTACACGAGCGCTGAAGCTGAAGCGTGGAAGGACCTTCGTGATGACGAAGGGTAGCAGCTGTGAGATCTTGAAGAATCTTAGAAGGAGAAGCAATTGATGGTAGATGGACGAGGATGGTCGTCGCTACAACTATCTTCGTGAATTTTCGGTGAGCAAGAGAGGTTCCTAGTGGATGGAAGGTCATGTGAGCAAGAAGCTAAAACCGGAATGTGAAGGCATACGTACGTGATGAGATGTGGATTTTCGACTGCATGCTTGGCACAAATGGACTCCAAGTGCTCCGTGATGACGAGCTCTGTGGTGCGGGTGGCATTTACTGAAGACATTCAGAGATTTGGCTAGGTGTCGTTACTGAAGGGAAGGAGTGCAGAAATAGGACAGAAGGTTGTGAGCTTTGTGTCCTTTGTAAGATGGAAAAGTGCAGGAAGCGGCTATACTCTATAGCCGGGTAGTGGATAGTTGCTTTATAGGAAAGGAAGCTGTAGCAGTTGGTTGTTCATGGGATGCTAGAGCTTGGCGACACAGAAGGAGATGTTGTGGCGCAATTATGATCGCATGCTGGGTTACGAGTTGACGCTCCTGTTCAAGGTTAGGAGACTTGGCTATGGAATCTCAACGACTGCAAGCTTGAAGTAGATGGACTTCGAAGGCTTTGTGATGATGAGTGAAGCCGCATTGCTGGGTATCTTCACGAGAACGAGAAAGGCATCGCAGATGCTGTGTGAGTACAGAAGAGGAGGTTGTAGTACTTGGTTGTGGTTGGGAGGTATATGGCGACGTGGTTATCGTGAAGGACACTCAGGCTGGAATTTGCTGGGTGGAAGTGAAGCATTGCTAGTGCATGGGTTAGAAGAGCCATGGAAGAGATCAGTGAGTTTAGCATGCTAGGGAAGCTTCATGTGAAGAGGGGGTCTCTTCTTTAGAGAGTAGGAGAATAGCTATAAGGTAGCTATTATAGCTTGAAGGCAGAGATGAGTAAAGAATGGCATGTTGCATCATTATTGTTGCTTGTTGACGATCTTTGAGGAAATATAAAAGTTTTATGATTGTGGCCACTTTGTGGGTGATTGTCCAATGAGTTGTGGGATTGGATGCATTAAGTCTTCGTATGCTTTGTGAGCTTGAGCTCAATCACTAAGAGCTTGTGTTGAGTTGTGTGGTCCACTGGGTTTTTGTTTGAGGGTGTCTGGCTTCTGGAGAAAGTGTGGCCAGAGTGTGAGTTGTATCACGAGGCCTATAGAGAGAAGGATGTTGAATGGATGCCTTTTGCCTTGTGATGGAGTTGTTCGGGTGTTTTGAACGTGGATGAGTGTGGCTGTGAAGGTGGGTTAGGCTCTACTGCTTTTGTCCATCCACGTTTTGGTGCCTCCACGGAGGAGTTCACTTCAGTTTACAAGATTGGAGGAGCAGGTGTTCTGAGACGTGTTGCAAGCAATGGGGAGAAATCCACACATGAGAGTGATACAGTGTGAGTGGTGTGGAAAATGTGGTCACAGGAAGGACAGATGTATTGAAGTCCAGCTGCGTGTGATCCGACTCTGAGCCAGAGTGCAGAGAGCTTTGAAAGTGCTTGCCCGTAGGAAAAAGAATGCTCTTCAGATGCAGAGTGAGCTTCTTCAGTAGTGTATTTGTTTTGTTGCCTTCGAGTTTTGTTGTGGTTGAGAAAGCCAGGGTGTATGACAGTTGAAAGATTGTGAGGATGGCAGAGGACTTTCCAGAGTTTTGGGGGATGCCATATGAGAATGCAGTGAGATTCTTGGAAAAGATGGAATTTACAGCACTGATGAAGGATAGGGCAACCCCTGAGATTTTGTTTCAGATCTTGAATTATTGTTTGCAGGGAGATGCAAAAGCATGGTTGCAGACTCAAGTGGCTGCCTTCAAGACTGTTCATCCTCAGCAGCAAAATCCGGAGTATACAGTGGTGAGAGCAGCTTTTCTTGCACGGTTTGCACAATCCAGGAGCCCTAATGAAGTATGGAAGGAGTTGTGCAAAATTCAGCAAAAGGATAGTCAGGATGTGGATCAGTATATCTGATAGAGTTTGGTAGACTGTGGAGTCTATGGTGTGAGGCTTTAATTCCTGAAGTACCCCCGCAAATGATAAAGAGAGACCGGTTTGTGGCTGGTCTGGAGCCTTCACTCCGTCTGAAGGTGGAGATGAAGAATATTGATAGTTTTGAGGATGCAGTCAGAGTGGCTAGAGAAAAAGAATGGAAGGTCAAGAGATTGAGGCAGCTTGGCATGCAAGAGGAGCCTAAAACCCTGGTCAATAGGCCAGAAATGATTAAGGCATATGTAGAGAGAGAGCCGGTGTCTATTCCTATGCGGGATGATTCCCTAAAAAAGGAATTGCATGAAGCTGTGGAGCTGATGAAAACACTCAGCCTAAATTGGATGGAGATTGCAGGAAGAAGCAGAGGTCAAAATAACAGGAGAGTTGCTATGGATGGAGGAGAAGGAAGTTCAGCTGATGCAAGGAGAGTACCAGATTATGTGATGAGCTGTCGACTGGAATTGGAAGAGGAGCTTGAGGAGACAGTCACAGATGAAGAGAGAGATTTTTTGAGTGAGACAGAGGAAGAGAGCATCTCATCAGAGGAAGAGAGTCAGTTGTCTTCACTGTTGAAGGAACCTGATGATGTAAGGGAGCTGGATATCATTACACTTATGAGTGGAGGCTTGTCACTTGCTATGGAAGAGGGTGTTGCTCAGCTAGATCTGTGCGAGGTGGTAGAAGAGAGCCCGAGAGAAGGGGTTGCTACCATAGATGGCAGAAATGTTGAGAGCCCATTAAAGGCAGCTAAGGATAAGTCTATGTGTGTAGATGATGATCATGCTCCAATGTTGAGTGGTGATGATATGCCTATGATGGCTGAATGCAATCAGTTTGTGGTTGACACTGTGATTGTGCATACCGAGGAAGATGAGATTTCAGGTTCAGCAAATGAGGAAGAGAGGTGTGAAATTAGTAGTGAAGATGAGAGCTCAATCATGTGTGACAGTGATGAAGCTGATGTGGCTATTACTGATAAAGTAAAAGACCTACAGTCAGCAAGTGTTGATTGTGTGCATGCAAACTGTGATGAGTATGATGAGGTTAAGATTCAGTGTTTACAAGATGATGGTGATTCAGAGGATGAGATGGATTGTGTTCTTGATGATGCACTGGATGATATGTTAGCATCGATCTCTTCAAAAGAGAATGAAAACACCAGTATGCATGTTGAGAAGGACAGCAGTGATAGTGTGATTGATCAGCTCGATGCTTTACTTGATGATACCCTCATGGATTTTGCATGTGTGGTGGGCAATGACAAGAAAGAGTGTGCTAATATGTTTGAGCATTCTACAGGTGGGAAGGATGTTTGTTTTCTTCTTGATGATCTTGATAATTCATGTGATGGGTTGAGTTTTGCAGCTTCGAAGGTTGAGGCAATAGGGTATGCTGAGAAGTCCCTAATCACAGATTATGAGCTGGTTGTGCCCGTGAGATTTGTGTGTGAGGTTGTGACCTCAAAAGATGTAGCTCATGTGAAGATGGGCAAGACTCATGATATAAGTGTGACGGCTGATAGCCAATGGAGTTGTGTAATATCTTGGCAGGATAAGATATGGGATCCTGGAGGCTTAGTGAGGAAGTGGATATATGGAAGGAGCTGGTGGCTACATCAAATTGGTGTGTTGTTGATGCCTTTTGATCCAGGAGGATGGTGGATTATGCATATCTGGCAGTGGAGGGTTCAAAGTTATCCTTTTGATCCGGGAGGAGGAAAGCAGAGGCATAGAGCACTAGCTTGCTTTGTTTTGATCCAGGTGGTTTGCTGATGTTTTTCTTTAGCTGCTGGACATGAATGTCACAGCAGAAGAGTAGGGGTTGCTAGAGATGTGTGGATAAAAAGGAAAAATATTTTTCACTTGTTGCATGTTGCTGGGTGAGTGCATAGCTATGTACATAGCTAGCTGGTTGTGGAAATGAGCTGTGGGTGGCCTCATGACGGACTCCACACTGAAGATATATTGTCGTGAGATGGAAGACACTTCTACAAGGACTTCTGGGAGATAATGAAGTGCAGTGAAGGAGCACCAAGCTAATCCAGAGCATGGCCAGAGTGTGACGAGGTTTTGTTGTGGGATGATATGTACTCTTCATGGTTGTCAATGCCATATGTGCAAGAAAGCATGAGTTTTTTGTTGAAATGCCTTGCTTCCAGTGTGTCAGGATTGGCTTCATGGTTGTATGTTAGTCTGTGGGGAACTGAGCATTACATGCTGGTTAGGGTTATGTGCATTAATGCCTAAGGTAGGAGTATAGGCACTAATTGCCTTGGTATAGTTTGAAGGAAAGAGTGGGAGAGTGGTGAAAAAGGAAATGCATGACGTGGCTTTAATCAAAGGAGACCATGCATGCTACGTGAAAAGAAAAGAGGCTTCTCGTCGACAAGCTGGCAGGAAGTCACGTACGCAGAGAGGACAGCTTGTAGGAGGATTCCGGAGGGAGTACGTGAGCTCTCGGGAGGATAGACACATGAACAGAGGGAGATCTGGTTTAGAAGCTTCACGTGAAGGAGAGAGGCTCCTCTGGATGAAAGTGACGACACGATATAGACAGCTGTGTGGGGAAGGAAGTTTAAAAAAGGAAGGGAGGGAGTGCCTTGAGGAGGGAGGCCGTGCTCCATGAGCAAGGGAAGAAGCTGAAGGAGAGCGACTTCACGGGGAGTCTGGAGGAGTCGATGATGCCTCAGGGGGGTCTCTACGATGGAAGAAGGAGTTTGGAAGAGGGAGTCATTGCCTCACGGGAGCCTGAGGATCAGAAGGGTTCTTGCCGGGGGATGCACGTAATTACAGGAGGATTCGAGGTGACTTGATGGGAGCAGCTGGCAGCTCCTAGATGGTTGAATGGTCGCCACTACACGAGCGCTGAAGCTGAAGCGTGGAAGGACCTTCGTGATGACGAAGGGTAGCAGCTGTGAGATCTTGAAGAATCTTAGAAGGAGAAGCAATTGATGGTAGATGGACGAGGATGGTCGTCGCTACAACTATCTTCGTGAATTTTCGGTGAGCAAGAGAGGTTCCTAGTGGATGGAAGGTCGTGTGAGCAAGAAGCTAAAACCGGAATGTGAAGGCATACGTACGTGATGAGATGTGGATTTTCGACTGCATGCTTGGCACAAATGGACTCCAAGTGCTCCGTGATGACGAGCTCTGTGGTGCGGGTGGCATTTACTGAAGACATTCAGAGATTTGGCTAGGTGTCGTTACTGAAGGGAAGGAGTGCAGAAATAGGACAGAAGGTTGTGAGCTTTGTGTCCTTTGTAAGATGGAAAAGTGCAGGAAGCGGCTATACTCTATAGCCGGGTAGCGGATAGTTGCTTTATAGGAAAGGAAGCTGTAGCAGTTGGTTGTTCATGGGATGCTAGACCTTGGCGACACAGAAGGAGATGTTGTGGTGCAATTATGATCGCATGCTGGGTTACGAGTTGACGCTCCTGTTCAAGGTTAGGAGACTTGGCTATGGAATCTCAACGACTGCAAGCTTGAAGTAGATGGACTTCGAAGGCTTTGTGATGATGAGTGAAGCCGCATTGCTGGGTATCTTCACGAGAATGAGAAAGGCATCGCAGATGCTGTGTGAGTACAGAAGAGGAGGTTGTAGTACTTGGTTGTGGTTGGGAGGTATATGGCGACGTGGTTATCGTGAAGGACACTCAGGCTGGAATTTGCTGGGTGGAAGTGAAGCATTGCTAGTGCATGGGTTAGAAGAGCCATGGAAGAGATCAGTGAGTTTAGCATGCTAGGGAAGCTTCATGTGAAGAGGGGGTCTCTTCTTTAGAGAGTAGGAGAATAGCTATAAGGTAGCTATTATAGCTTGAAGGCAGAGATGAGTAAAGAATGGCATGTTGCATCATTATTGTTGCTTGTTGACGATCTTTGAGGAAATATAAAAGTTTTATGATTGTGGCCACTTTGTGGGTGATTGTCCAATGAGTTGTGGGATTGGATGCATTAAGTCTTCGTATGCTTTGTGAGCTTGAGCTCAATCACTAAGAGCTTGTGTTGAGTTGTGTGGTCCACTGGGTTTTTGTTTGAGGGTGTCTGGCTTCTGGAGAAAGTGTGGCCAGAGTGTGAGTTGTATCACGAGGCCTATAGAGAGAAGGATGTTGAATCAATGCCTTTTGCCTTGTGATGGAGTTGTTCGGGTGTTTTGAACGTGGATGAGTGTGGCTGTGAAGGTGGGTTAGGCTCTACTACTTTTGTCCATCCAACGGGAATGTCAGCCATGCTTGGAAGATGGAAAAGAGGGGCTTATCTATGGACGAACAATAGTAAGAGGAAGCTTGAACTGAAAATCGGGTGAAGATACATCCAAAAAGCACACATAGGCAGGGTAGGGTGTGACTGGTGTAGTGTGAAATATTACATGAGAAGAATCTTCAGCATAGAATAGCACATAGACAATCTTAAAAGGACCAATCCTCATGATATCACATTGATCATTACATGCGAGGGTTAGAGGTGCGACGTTGCATGAGGTTTTTCATCAAGGCAAACAAGAATGCCATGACAAATGTCAGCAGTTTGAGAGCTTGCACATCACCTTCAGCTTCTTCTAGTTCTTGTAGTCGCCATTCTATTTCTTCAAGGGGTGTGCGGTCTGGCATCCTTCTTTTGAGCAATGTCCTTGAGAACCCTCCTGATGATCCGCCGAAGTCGGTGAACTCGTATCAAGTATGCCCAACACTTAGTTTCATGATGACCACAACCTTTGCATTCCTTACAAACGATCACCCTCCTTCGTGGCTTGCGGCTTTGTTGGGGTGGTGCTTCCACTCGCGTCATGCGTGATTGAAATACAAGCTTCACGTGCCAAGAAATCAGCAACAAGATTTCGAGCTCGAGGGATATGCTGAATTTTTACCTCTTCAAACTGGTTGCAAAGTTCCAAGGCTTGTTGATGTCGTGGAACCAAGCCTTTGCTCCGCACCTTCCACCTTCCACTAACTTGTTCACACACTAGTTGAGAATCTCCTTGCACTTCCAATTGCTTGGCATGATGTTCTTGTGCCTTTTGTAGCCCAAAAATGAGCGCCGAGTACTCAGCTTGATTGCAAGTACTTGCGGGCGAAGACTTGCTGTAACAAAACTCCTCACCACCCGGTGAAGTGAGCTTCACACCCACACCAGCCACCTTGGTCGAAGGTTTGTAAGCTCCATCAAATTGAAGAATCCAAGATGTCATCACACCAAGATGAGAATTCGGACATCCCAAGTTTCTCGGTAGTCCAAGATAGGTAGGAGGAGAGGGTGGGGAGAATTCAACACTTGAGCCAAACGTTCAGCACCAAATAAACTTGCAATTCTTTGTTGATAGTTTATCTTAAGCCCAAAAAGAATTACAATTTGAAGCTCAAAATGAGGCACAAAAGGCTGATTAGGTACAAATGGATTCCTTGGTCGAAACATTACCAACCATAGCCAAGGCCTAGAAACCTTTGTAATGAGATTGTGAATAAACCATTCAGGACGAGCTTTTCCACAGGAATCAACAAGCAGATGTGCCAAATCTCCCCCCAAGCTTGGGGAGCATCCCACCCTTCGAAGAAGGAAACCGTTTTGATTACCTCTGAAGCAGCAAGTAGTTCGATCACTGCACAATGAGTAGAAGTAAAGTCAAAATCCTCCCAGCATATCAGTAGTTCGTCACCATGAATCATCCACGGTGTGTCATTCCACCCGTCATCACCATCAGTAATGCACTGGACAATCAGCCGTTGAAGGTCGACATGAAGATCAAGAAAGACATCTCGTGCATTGGTAGCCGTAAGGTGCGGAGGAACAGGCACCAATTCCTTAAACGCATCGAGAAGTGACATAAATGTCCACCCTTCTCGTGAGGCGTGCGTTCGTGAAGTGAGCTTGGAGAAGTTCTGAATTGGCGATCTAGCAAGAGAAGTGGATAGAGCACATAAAATGAAATATTTTTGCTTTTTACAACAAGAGCAAACTCCTTATGGTTAGAGAGTTACAGCTCCCGCAATTTCAATATATGAACAAAAATCATTACATTTTTACCACTTCCAACTTGTTGGCCCAATGGTAAGACTTTCTTTTGTGAAGGGGGAGGTTTTGGGTTCCAATCCTACTAAGAGAGGAGAGGAGAGGAGAAGGAGAAGAGAAAGAGAAGAAGAGAAGAGATAGGGGGGGCGCGGGATCTGTTGTTACTCTTTTGCAGGGGCTCAGAAAACAGAACAGTCCATGACAAGAGTAGTAAACAGAATAGTCCGCGACCAGAGAACCGTCGCGCAGAAAACTGTCCGCAACCAGAAGTCGCAGCAGTCCAGAGAACTATCACGCAGGTGAGTGCAGAAAACTGTCCGCAACCAGAAGTTGCAACAGTCCAGAGAACTGTCGCGCAAGAGACGCACGAATCGAATGCACGCACAGTAGCTTAGAAAGAGCACAGATGGTATAGTTTTGTTGATGTAACCCGTACGAATAGAAGATTCGCCACCAACCGTGGAGATTCGTATCCCAGCAGCCACACCAAAACTTTTAGCCAGAAAAGTTATCGAGATCAGAGGCTAGAGACTAAGTATGGCTACGCTCAAAGGCCATAGAGAAAAGGAGATCACGAGGGCGAAGGGATGTCATAGGGGTGAACAAGGAATTAGAAGTGGAGGGAAGGAAAAGGGAGGCTATGACACAAGGGGAAAGGGAGAGGGGGAAGAGAAGCATGTACATGATAGGAAGAGGAATGTTGAGATGTAGACATCAAGGGAAGTGATCCATACTTTATTGGAAAGAAGGGATGAGAGGGAAATATCAAAATACTAGCTAGGTGGCTTTACAAGAATGAGCGTGTCCCATCAAGGAAAAGCCCCTTCCTTTTATAGCCAAAAGAGGGGGTCTCTCCACATTAATGTATCCTCCCACATGCATGGTGTGTGTGGAAAAGTCTCCCATGTGGGCTAGGTGGGTACGCACTCTCAATTGTGTGCGACAACCCTTTGCCTCCATTTTCCACATAAATCAAGCCCCATATCTCAAGTCTATGATACTCCCTTGGTCTCTTTCCAATTTTATAATAGGTTCAAACCTCTAGGAGGACAAGTGGAGGGTTGGCACAAGGAATCTTGCCACCTCATCCTACTTTCCCCATTATTTAACTAGCTCTCTTGGTCCTTCTATACCTCCCCCACATGGGCCTATCCCATATGGAGGGAATAACTCAATATAATAGCCATCTCCACCCATTTTATATTGCTTCTCCCATGGACTTTGAGCCATATCTCACTTAATGCATCCTAGGTGGAGGGGTGGCACATGGAGGAGCCATGCCACCTTGCATTTTATAATATTACTATCATGGATTATGTACAACACACCTTATGGGTCCTCTTACATGGAAGGGTGGCACATGGTCATGCCCTGCCACCTCAACCTTGGGCCCTATGCACACCATATTTTATTATACTATTGCCACATATACAAACACACATACATATTAATGCCTTTTTCCTTAGACAATTTTATCCATAACAGCACAAAGAAGAAAGTCCTTGCTTGTAAACAAGTTGAGATCATGAGGTTATGATAGGAAAATTCTAGGCAAAACCTACCCTGCATCTCCACCAAAAGATGTGACACAGAACTTGGGGGCTTAATTCTAGTCACTTCTTAGCATCAAAAGAACAAGAGGGAAAGGAAAATAGAAGAATCAAAGCAAGATAAAGATATAAACATCAAAGTTGAGATCATAGTTTAACATGGGAAAGAGGAAAGGTTGAGGGGAAGCATTGATTTCTACCAAGCGTTCGGTGCCAAACATAAGAGCAAGCCTCTGTTGGAAGAAAATTTTCATTCTAAGAACTACATGGATGGAAGTGAAGGGGCTGAATTGGTAGGGCACATTCTGACGTATGGGGTTGTTGGGTTGCATCATCTTGATAAAGCTCAACACAAGAGAACCCACACTTATTGGAAATAAAAATATAGCTATGATAGCAAGGAAATAACTCTTCCTTTGACCCTCAAAACCCAAAACAAAGAACACATGCTTGTAGGGTTTGAAAATACAAGAATGTTGACATATAGCTCTCGAAAAACGGAACAAGAGATGAAAAGTTAGGACCATATTAGTAACAGACTCCAAAACTGTCTCAAATCCAAGTCTACTCTATTATACACACTGTAACATTTTCTCAGCAAATAAAAACATGGAAGTAAATACATAAATGAATAGAGCTCAAAAAGACAAAGATTTTGATATAGGTTTCAACCAAAACGGAGTAGGGAGCAAGAAGTTATGGCCGTTTTACGACCGGGTACCAAAACAGTCCATGAGCGACTTGAGCAATAGGAAAAGGCAACGATTTCTTTTACTGAAGGGGTTGCTTCCATAGTACATATTGGAATGAGTTCGCTTTAAAGGGTAGAGAATCCCCTCAGAACAGATCCCAAAACAAGCCATACATGAGCACAAATGGAGCTCCCGAGCGAAGAGGGATCCCAATGGGAGAGAACTCTAAAGAAGAGAGGGGCTAAGGCTCAAGGGAAAGGAGAGGCATGGAAGGAGCTAGATACAAGGCAATGGCAAGGCTACAAGGAGAAAATGAAATGCTTGAGAGAGAGGGAGGGGCTTCTTTTATAGTGCAATTCTCACCTTCCTTCACCCTGTTACATTTGCTGGCAGTAGATTCTTTGACCCCTTTGTGACATAAGGGCGTGGGTCACCATCAATTGTCCTTTTAGGAGGATTTTGACAAGTGTCCCATCACAAGATGCTTCTTTATCCTTGAGTAGAAAAGTCAATAGTCCTCTCACATGGAGCCCAAGAGGACCCTCCTCTTTTCCACATGTCAACATCCTCCACATTCTACATAAGAACTCTAGAAGGATTCCTTTTGACTCCACACTCCTCCACACTTTTCCACATGCCCTCCACATGCTCTCCATGTGCACTCTTTATTATTTTAGTACATTATTGTGGCTATGTAGGCTTTTGGCCCACTCTAAATATATGACTCATTTCTATTTTCCAGTTACAAAGCAAATAATATATTTCCCAAACCATTCTATCCCTATACCAAGGTATTTATAATTCATACCCATGGTATTTACAATGATGCACTCCACTCATGATTACATTTGCAATCATTTTCACTAATTATTCTAATTAGTGTCAAACCCACATTAATGATTACATGAAATAAAGTAGTCGACATCAAAAGATTGACAAGCCGCACTGAGAGTAGCTGCAAAGAGCCGTCTCCTACCACCAACTTCTACGTCACGCTTCTTATTTCTTTGTCTCCATGGATAGCTTTTGTCACCTTATGGGCCCCACAAATCCTCCCACAAGTTTCAAAACAAAATATCATTTTTTGTTGTCACAATATCACTAGTCTCTGCATGCGGCTTTCTATGATCTGCAATGTGATGCATCATTTGTTCATGCGCATGGCATTTAATGGCATTAAGGACATGAGAGGGAGGCATTTTTCGATCATTCTCAAATAAAACCCAGGCATCTTTAAAAAATTGAATCATCTAAACAATGATCCATCCCAATGCATAGGTATCTTGATGGCATATATATTTGCCTCTTAAGGCTACTTCTTGTAGCTCAAGTGCAAGACACTTTTTTTGCCCATGCTCTTCCTCTTTCTTGTTGCAAACTCTCTCAGCAAAGTCGGCATTTGTCTCCAAAGACTGCTTCTTCATATGCTTGAATGCCTTTTGACTCTCCAATAAGTCCATGGCCATCCCCCAATCCATGATGCCTACTCGGCATCTAGACTTTCCAACAAAATCTAATAAGATGTTTCTTGGGTGCAAGTCTGTGTGCATCCACCTTCCTCCGTGCAACCTTGCCAAACCATCCACAAAAGACATTGATCCAAGAAATATCTTCCTTCTCCACTGTGGCCATCAAATCTGATCCTCCTCTTAGAACTTGGTGGAAGTAGCATTTGAACCTACATAAGTTGGTCCATTAGTAGAATATGAAGAAACTACAACAAGCTACCACCATTAAACTAAGGTTTGATGGTCCACAGTGGCTCTTCTTGGGTCGTTGCAATCACACTTATAAGGACTAGGTGTAAAATCTGCATGAGTTGTTCTTTCCTTGCTTCTTGTATATGTGTCCCAATATTGCCCTTGTACTTCTTTCTGGCATATTCCACGTGATATGGCAACCTTTTAGCTCCTACCAACCGCACTTTAAAAATAGTGCCATAGGATCTTGAACCAATTTTCTTGCCTACTTGGATCTCCCTCTCTGTGACATAGGCCAAGAATGACACTCTGTCTATGTTACTAGTAGCCAGGTGTTGTGCCCTTTGAACCTCATCACCTCTCAATGGTTGAGAGGGTGTAGAGGCTAGCTGCTCTTGACCTGTAGCCAAGGACATAGCTCACCCATAAGCTATTGTATCCTTCTTTTCCTAGCTCTTAGCCATTATGATAATGATCTGACGCAATGACCTTACTCTTGTGCTTGGCCAATACACTCATCCATTGTGTCAATTTGAAGACATAAAACTCTTGTGCAAGAGTAGGATATGCATTGCATGCTTTGTTCAAGTGGGTCTCTACATTCCCAATAAAGCTATCAACCCAAAGCATGGCATCCATGCCCCACTGCACCCGGCTTGCAAGGTCATCTTGACCTTTAGACTGCAAATTGGTTTTAGCATCACCAAGAATCCTCCTCTTCATAGTGCTAGTTACTCCCTCTAAACTAGATACGGTTGATTCCATCTCACTCTTCTCCACGTTGCACACCCTAATCAAAAAGGCATCCCGAATGCTCCTCATCACTCTCTTGCGCTCGCCCTTACTTAGCTCTTCCCCAACTTTTTGCTTAGTGCCAGCAGTTGAGGCCATGCTTGTGATTAGATCTTGCTGTGTGTATACAGAAAGCTTTCTTGTGTGACACTAGCAAATTGCTGCAGTTGCCATACCATAGTGAGCAAGCAGGCATCTGACAATAACTCCCACCAGGGCTATGCATGCATGAAATGCAAATGCAAATGATTTCAATGCAAATTTTTTAACTACATGAAATGCACGCATGCATGAAATGATTCTTTCAATGCATGCATGTATGAAATGCAAGATAAATTTGAAAACAAGTTGATTTTAATGTATGTATGCAAGATAATTTCGTAAAAATTTTGAAAAAACTCCCCCCCCTTTTAAGTGAAGGGACAAGGAAACTGAGTACCAGGTCGTAGTCCCAACTAGCCCCCCATCCTATTTAGGATGCGAAACTAGGAACCACTTCTTTGACTAGGCCCCTCGGCCAAGAGATGGAGAGAGGAGGATTTTTACCTCTTCTCAATCCACTATTAGTGGACAATAACACCAACTATTAGCATATATTTTTGAGTGGTAGTACTACCATTGATAATTCAAGTATAATCGCCGGTAGCAGTAGTACTACTGGCAGTAAAAATATTGATACCGCCGGTTGTACTACTGCTAACAACAACGATACGTGAACTACCAGTGGTAATAAAAGTACCAAAAATATGGTCACAATTAACACCATAAATAATGTGTCATTTTACCAATGGTACTATTAGCACTATCGCCCATAACTAGATACCACCAGTAGTATTACTATTACCACTAGTATGTATCCCGTTTCTAGGTCAAGGCCACCTGATAGCACAAAGCCATGATTGTAACCATGAATGTGTGAAATGCATCATCACGACACGTAATCACAAGAAAATTCACATGATTATGTGAATATGAAATCCTTGGAAAGGAATCGAGAACTACGGTCATCACTAGCTACTGTCGGGTTGTAGTAACTAAATACTTGGACAACAATGTTGCTTGGCGAACCGTGTATTGTACTTTGCTTACCAAATAGTTGTTTTCTGGTGGTGTTTGTCAATGAGGGACTTTATCAAGTTTTTGGAAGCTTGTATGGTCGGAATAGAGTCGGATTACAAGTCGCTTGGTGTTAAATGCCCAATCGAAGACACAGCTTCATAGACACCTCACTTGTTCACAGTGTGTTCACTTGTCCAATGGGTTGTGGCGGTTGTCCAACTAGTTCTTTTCATGAGGAAGTTTGCTTACAGAAGTTGTGAAGGATTTCCAAAAGTGGTCCACGTTCAAGCAATCTCTAATTGACGTTTCTTGCTTAATTGGCTTGTATGCCATCTCATGCTTTGCTAGAAGTCATCTTTGTAACAATACATTGTTATTGATTTGATTTTCTTGGTAGTTGTTTCCTCTATTGGTCAATTTTTGTTGTAGTTGTTGTAGATCATATGGTTTTCACTCTTGTGCAGAATAGCTATGTAGTAGCAACCGGCAGTCAGAGCTCAAACGCATTAGAGGATCACCAATAGTGTTAGTGGTGTCTCCAAAAGACTAAAAAACACCTACACATATCCACTCCTAGCAATGGGAATGCCAGTGTTGACTTAAATTTGTTGACTTAAATTTAACTAATGTTGAAAAAGGAAGAGATGATACAAAGAATACAAATAGCTGAGACAATCGTTTGTAGAGTAGAGATATTGCATATATTTTGTATTACATCAGATAGCAACAACAACCCTCATGCAAAGGTGATAGTCAGCCTATAACAACATCCAATGGTATTTCGACCTCAGTCGGTGGATAACAGTCAAAAAATAGACATAGTCTTAGAAATGATTTGGTGGGTAAGGCCACCACTACATGCTATTAGGGATAGTTATAACGGTCCCTTCAGCTACAAAAGTATCCACTACTTGCTATTGTAACCCCCCCTGACTAGAGGTCTACTAACCCTTCTTGGTTGAGGTCCATGTGGGTGGAGGAGTCATCCTCAACAAGGTCACGTGGTTCAATCAATCCCAAAATATGGGCTTCACAATTTCAAGGCCAATTGGCAAGATAAGTAGTTCATGATGTGCCTTGCCAATTTTCCCAGTGACACTATTATATTTGTTATAGGTTTTTCTACAAATTATTCATTTCAAGAACAAGATGAGATACAAAGTGCTCACTAGTACAAGAAACAGATATAACAATTCTTTTGCATATCACGTACAATCATTTGCTTGATTCTTCCATGCCTGATGCCAATCTTCTTGCTGACTCACAAGAGTCCAGGTCAGTGCAATGCATGTACCATTGCTATCTTTTAGATGATAGGGAACATGACACCTTATTTTTGTGGGAACGGCTAAAAAAGAAAAATCCCCATCATGTAGAAAATATAAAACAACATTGGGTGTGGTGAATGGTGCTCCCTCTCAATTTCAATCAGCCCGTGGATCTATCTAGAAGAGGGGGATAACTTTGCAGCTATTGTAGCATCTGGGAGAACGAGGAAGATGACCCATACATTCTGTTGCAGTACACAGAAGCTAAGCACAAGGTTGATGAAACATTTAGGGATAATTGGGGAACAACCTTTGAGAACTAGGATGATGTAATTGGAGCTTTTTGGTACAAAAAAAACATGCAAGAGAGGCCGCAATTACAAACTGTTACATAAGATTCCATGAACATGTGTGTACTCTCATCTAGTAAGTGCTATCAAGTTCCACATGCAACCTGTGCCACAATGAAAGAAGGGCAAGAGCGTCTTCAAGTTGGATTTAGACATGCATGAGTACATCTTGGGCTATCTTAGAGCAGTGGATGAGGACGACTGAGATGGTACTAAGAAAATGTAGTCTCATTGCAAGGAAACAATATTCCACTTGTCCTAGAAAATGGAATTTGTATTTGAGACTATGGTTCTTTTTAGTATATCCCAAACAACCACCGTGCTGG